>NC_134358.1:12175488-12264395 GCF_048569485.1 Anomaloglossus baeobatrachus | reverse complement strand
CTCCCCCCCCGCTTTCCTGCCTCGTTCCCCGCTTTCCTGCCTCGTTCCCCGCTTTCCTGCCTCGTTCCCCGCTTTCCTGCCTCGTTCCCCGCTTTCCTGCCTCGTTCCCCGCTTTCCTGCCTCGTTCCCCGCTTTCCTGCCTCGTTCCCCGCTTTCCCTGCCTCGTTCCCCGCTTTCCTGCCTCGTTCCCCGCTTTCCTGCCTCGTTCCCCGCTTTCCTGCCTCGTTCCCCCCCGCTTCCCTGCCTCGTTCCCCGCTTTCCTGCCTCGTTCCCCGCTTTCCTGCCTCGTTCCCCGCTTTCCTGCCTCGTTCCCCGCTTTCCTGCCTCGTTCCCCGCTTTCCTGCCTCGTTCCCCGCTTTCCTGCCTCGTTCCCCGCTTTCCTGCCTCGTTCCCCGCTTTCCTGCCTCGTTCCCCGCTTTCCTGCCTCGTTCCCCGCTTTCCTGCCTCGTTCCCCGCTTTCCTGCTCGTTCCCCGCTTCCTGCCTCGTTCCCCGCTTTCCTGCCTCGTTCCCCGCTTTCCTGCTCGTTCCCCGCTTTCCTGCCTCGTTCCCCGCTTTCCTGCCTCGTTCCCCGCTTTCCTGCCTCTGTTCCCCGCTTTCCTGCCTCTGTTCCCCGCTTTCCTGCCTCGTTCCCCGCTTTCCTGCCTCTGTTCCCCGCTTTCCTGCCTCTGTTCCCCGCTTTCCTGCCTCTGTTCCCCGCTTTCCTGCCTCTGTTCCCCGCTTTCCTGCCTCTGTTCCCCGCTTTCCTGCCTCTGTTCCCCGCTTTCCTGCCTCTGTTCCCCGCTTTCCTGCCTCTGTTCCCCGCTTTCCTGCCTCTGTTCCCCGCTTTCCTGCCTCTGTTCCCCGCTTTCTGCCTCTGTTCCCCGCTTTCCTGCCTCTGTTCCCCGCTTTCCTGCCTCTGTTCCCGCTTTCCTGCCTCTGTTCCCCGCTTTCCTGCCTCTGTTCCCCGCTTTCCTGCCTCTGTTCCCCGCTTTCCTGCCTCTGTTCCCCGCTTTCCTGCCTCTGTTCCCCGCTTTCCTGCCTCTGTTCCCCGCTTTCCTGCCTCTGTTCCCCGCTTTCCTGCCTCTGTCCCCGCTTTCCTGCCTCTGTTCCCCGCTTTCCTGCCTCTGTTCCCCGCTTTCCTGCCTCTGTTCCGTCCGCTGTCCCGCTTTCCTGCCTCTGTTCCCCGCTTTCCTGCCTCTGTTCCCCGCTTTCCTGCCTCTGTTCCCCGCTTTCCTGCCTCTGTTCCCCGCTTTCCTGCCTCTGTTCCCCGCTTTCCTGCCTCTGTTCCCCGCTTTCCTGCCTCTGTTCCCCGCTTTCCTGCCTCTGTTCCCCGCTTTCCTGCCTTGTTCCCGCTTCTGCCTCTGTTCCCCGCCTTCCTGCCTCTGTTCCCCGCCTTCCTGCCTCTGTTCCCCGCCTTCCTGCCTCTGTTCCCCGCCTTCCTGCCTCTGTTCCCCGCCTTCCTGCCTCTGTTCCCCGCCTTCCTGCCTCTGTTCCCGCCTTCCTGCCTCTGTTCCCCGCCTTCCTGCCTCTGTTCCCCGCCTTCCTGCCTCTGTTCCCCGCCTTCCTGCCTCTGTTCCCCGCCTTCCTGCCTCTGTTCCCCGCCTTCCTGCCTCTGTTCCCCGCCTTCCTGCCTCTGTTCCCCGCCTTCCTGCCTCTGTTCCCCGCCTTCCTGCCTCTGTTCCCGCTTTCCTGCCTCTGTTCCCGCTTCCTGCCTCTGTTCCCCGCCTTCCTGCCTCTGTTCCCCGCCTTCCTGCCTCTGTTCCCCGCCTTCCTGCCTCTGTTCCCCGCCTTCCTGCCTCTGTTCCCCGCTTTCCTGCCTCTGTTCCCCGCTTTCCTGCCTCTGTTCCCCGCTTTCCTGCCTCGGGCCCGTCCTGCCTTGCCACACACAATTCCTTTTTGTTTTGGGGGGAGTGTTGCGCTGTGGGTAGATTGTGTCCGTTCCTTTTCCTCGTGGAGTTATTACTTTTTCTATTTCTAGTTTGGCGAACCTGGTGACTTTGGAATTGCGAGAAAATCTCCTGAAATCTGTGCCTGAGTGAGTATCGGGGGTCCGGTGCTGTGGGCCGCCCCTCTCCCCCCATGACGAGCGTCACACGTGATCCTGTGTGTTATCTGGGCTATGGGGGCCCGTCTGAGCGCTGCGTACGTTGTGTGTATGCCGTCTGGACACTGTGTACGAAGTGTATGCCGTCTGAGTGCTGTGTATGCCGTGTGTATGCCGCCCGAGTGCTGTGTATGCCGTGTGTATGCCGCCCGAGTGCTGTGTATGCCGTGTGTATGCCGCCCGAGTGCTGTGTATGCCGTGTGTATGCCGCCCGAGTGCTGTGTATGTCGTGTGTATGCCGCCCGAGTGCTGTGTATGCCGTGTGTATGCCGCCCGAGTGCTGTGTATGCCGTGTGTATGCCGCCCGAGTGCTGTGTATGCCGTGTGTATGCCGCCCGAGTGCTGTGTATGCCGTGTGTGTGCCGCCCGAGTGCTGTGTATGCCGTGTGTGTGCCGCCCGAGTGCTGTGTATGCCGTGTGTATGCCGCCCGAGTGCTGTGTATGCCGTGTGTGTGCCGCCCGAGTGCTGTGTATGCCGTGTGTATGCCGCCCGAGTGCTGTGTATGCCGTGTGTGTGCCGCCCGAGTGCTGTGTATGCCGTGTGTATGCCGCCCGAGTGCTGTGTATGCCGTGTGTGTGCCGCCCGAGTGCTGTGTATGCCGTGTGTATGCCGCCCGAGTGCTGTGTATGCCGTGTGTATGCCGCCCGAGTGCTGTGTATGCCGTGTGTATGCCGCCCGAGTGCTGTGTATGCCGCCCGAGTGCTGTGTATGCCGCCCGAGTGCTGTGTATGCCGTGTGTATGCCGCCCGAGTGCTGTGTATGCCGTGTGTGTGCCGCCCGAGTGCTGTGTATGCCGTGTGTGTGCCGCCCGAGTGCTGTGTATGCCGTGTGTGTGCCGCCCGAGTGCTGTGTATGCCGTGTGTATGCCGCCCGAGTGCTGTGTATGCCGTGTGTACACAGTCCAGCGCTGTATACGCCGTCTGAGCACCGCGCTGTGCAGCCCTGGTGAAATGCCGGGTTTAGGTCCTGTAAATAATCCCTACTACAAGAAACCTTTCAGTGCTGTCTCCCTTTAGGCCTCATCCACACGCTGCGTCTTTTACTGCGGTTTTTGTGAAGTTTGAGGTCACTCGGAGGCCCCCGGCCGCTCCTGCACAGCAATGTCTGAGGTGTCTGTCGCTGTCCGCACGGGGCATTGTTTTTGGCTGCATTATTGAAGACGCAGCATGTGAATTATTTTGCAGATTGGTCGGGGGGGATTGCTGGTATCGGGGGGAGGTGATTGCTGGTATCGGGGGGGGGGGGGGGATATTGCTGGTATCGGGGGGGGGGGGATTGCTGGTATCGGGGGGGGGGGGGGATTGCTGGTATCGGGGGGGGGGGGGATTGCTGATATCGGGGGGGGGGGGGGAATTGCTGGTATCGGGGGGGGGGATTGCTGGTATCGGGGGGGGATTGATTGCTGGTATCGGGGGGGGATTGATTGCTGGTATCGGGGGGGGGGGATTGCTGGTATCGGGGGGGGGGGGGGGTTGGTTGGTATCGGGGGGGGGGGGATTGATTGCTGGTATCGGGGGGGGGGGATTGCTGGTATCGGGGGGGGGGATTGATTGCTGGTATGGGGGGGGGATTGATTGCTGGTATCGGGGGGGGGGATTGCTGGTATCGGGGGGGATTGATTGCTGGTATTGGGGGGGGATTGATTGCTGGTATCGGGGGGGGGGATTGATTGCTGGTATCGGGGGGGGGGATTGATTGCTGGTATCGGGGGGGGGGGATTGATTGCTGGTATTGGGGGGGGATTGATTGCTGGTATCGGGGGGGGGGGATTGATTGCTGGTATCGGGGGGGGGGATTGATTGCTGGTATCGGGGGGGGGATTGATTGCTGGTATCGGGGGGGGGATTGCTGGTATCGGGGGGGATTGATTGCTGGTATCGGGAGGGGGGGGGATTGCTGGTATCGGGAGGGGGGGGATTGCTGATATCGGGGGGGGGGGGCGAATTGATCGCTGGTGTCGGGCCGGATGTCAGTCCTCATATAACGTCATTAATCTGTAAGTCACAGTGACATGATCTACATTTTGTCTGAAAACGATTGATAACCTGAAAAACACTTATGACTTCTCTTATTTTCTATTCCGTGTAATTTGATGATTCTGTGGTTATTTAAAAAAAATCAATAAACTATTGAAACTCAAAAAGAAAACCCCAAAAACCCACAAACACAGAAATAATCTTTTATTTGAGTAAAAGACAGAAAAGCCCTCTTTCACCACTTTATTAACTCCCTAAAACACCCCTGCAGGTTCGATGAAATCCACACGAGGTCCCCACGACACTTCCGGCTCAGCTACATCTGAAGCTCACAGCGAGCGGCCATAGAACATGACCACCCCGCTGTGAGGTTCAGGCAGCGACTGACGTGAGCCACGTGCTCAGCAGTGACATCACTCAGGTCGGTCACAGGTGGAGGACTCCATCTGTGGCCATGGCTCACTTCAGTCGCTGTCTGAACCTCACAGCGGGCAGCCATGTTCTATGGTCAGTCGCTGTGAGCTTCAGATATTTCAGTTGTGGGGCCCTTGTGTGGATTACGTCAGACCTGGAGGGGTGTTTTGGGGGTTAAGTGGTGAAAGAGGGTGTTTTTTTTGTCTTTTTATTTCAAATTTCAAGGATTTTTGGGGTGTATGTGTTTATTTACTTTCACTTACAAATTACAGGGGGTCTCAGACGCCTGCCATTACTAATCTAGGGCTTAGTGGCAGCTGTGAGTTGCCATTAACTTCTTATTACCCTAATTGCCACCGCACCAGGGCAACTGGAAGAGGCGGGTCCAGCTCCAGAATTGGATCATCTTATGGATGCGCCACTTCTGGGGCAGCTGTGGGCTGCTATTCTTAGGCTGGAAAAGGCCAAATAACCATGGCCCTTCCCACCCTAATAATAAAAAGATGCACTTAGAAAAAAGATGCAGAGTGCGGACATAGCCTTACTGTAGCACAGAGAAGAGAAAATGTTAAATAATGCTGTTGCATAAATCTGCACACCCTTACACTAATACTTTGGTGAATTTCTGGAGGGGTTGGGTTGGGGGGTCTATCACCTCTAGCATCTCTGTTCTTTGCCCCGCCCCCCCATCTGTCAGATTGCGGGGGTCTCATGTGTACAGCGCCCTCTTCAGGTCTCCACAGATCCCCTTGAATGTTGCTGTCGCCTCTCCGCAGCCTCTGCACCAATATTCTCATCTTTTCCCTCCCTCGCGGTCACGTTCCACAGTGAGACCTTTGCTGTGTTGTCGGCTGTTTACAGAAAATGTCAGGAAATCAGCGACACTTTCTCTGGGGATAATCAGATGTGAATGACGGCGGCCGAGCGCTGATACTGTGTGTGAGGTAAATCCGGAGATATGACGATAAATCATGATATTCAAGTTATGTCAGGAAGCCCTCTCCTGGTGTCACCCCCCCTTTCCTTCACACAACTTGTTTAGCAACCCATCCCATGGCCATCTCCTGTGATATGGAAATTAGGTGATGTGGGAACAAAGGACACAGGATGACTCCCTGCCGTCACCCTGTAACAAGAGTTGTATCTCATTATAAGGCTCTGGAACTATCCAGACAGAACGACTCCAGTAAAAAATGGTTCATATCTCGCAAGCCATATTTCCGATAAATACGGCAACCATAAAAATGGTGTTTTCGCATGCGGACGATGCTGGCACACCTTTTTTATGGGAGCGGGAGCTTGGGAAATACCCCAGGCGTGATATCAGCCAATGTGGAACTAGTAGACAAGTCATGAAACCTCTCATTCTGTAGCTAAATTCATAACTGTCACAATGAGAGCATTGGCGTCCGCCTACGACGCTCCCAGGCCAAGTTATGGCCATATTCCATGTTGTGGATTGTCCATAACTCAAGCCAGGGGTGGAGCAGTGCTCCCTCTGAGGTCACGAAGGTAGGAGGGGACCTGGATGTGCCCAGGTTGATAACCCTACTTCGGCCATTTTCCAGGGTTCTTTCGCTGGGGGTCACGTGCAGGAAACATCTGCGGGAGTTCCTAGAAACCTGGTCTACAGCGCCCCCCTGTGGCCAGACGCACAAGGTAACTGATTGAATTGCATACCTGTTTGTAACCCATGCTTTATCTGTAACTGTACTCTGACATATGTATATTCTGTAGATTCCCTATTGTATATATTGTAGTTTCTAGTGTGCTTTAGGCTGATTAAATTATATAATTAATCTTGGGCTGTTCTGTTATCTCGATCTTGAATCCCACGTCTGTGTGTTCGGCTAATAGTTACCGTGAAGCGGTTGGTGGCAGCGAGTTTGTGCCAAGGATTATTGTGGGGAGGCCAGTGAGATTCAGGGAGGTTTTATATATTCCGCCCGCGGAGGTCGGGGGAATATATACCCTACTCTCACCGGGGACCCTTCAATAATCGGCATAAGTAGTATAGCGGCCTCCTTGCTTATTGTCGGGCAATTCCATAATTGGCCTGACTATAAGAGGGGCGCTAGAGAGCGCGTCACGTGCTCTGTCTGTCGGTCGGGAGGTATAAAGGAGGGGTGACCCCCACTTGTTACCCCCCGATTGTGACGTACTGGTAGCCAGCGCGGGGAATTTCTGAGTGACCCCCCCCGGTGGTTTGTGACATATTGGTGGCAAGCGGTGGGATCGAGATAATAGTGTGTGTGAGTGTGAGACCCATACTCCCAGACACTAAAGACTGCCTGCAGCAGCTGTGGCTGCTGGGGTCTTCAGACTAGCTCAACACTAGAGTGTCAGAGTGCAGATACGGTAAGGTGTGTGGAGGCATCAGGTGTCAGTTCTGTGTCAGTGACCAAAAGTCTGCAAGAATGGCTGATGGCACCAGGAGCAGAGCTAGGCAACTGGCCAATGCTAAAGCAGGAGCCGAAGAGAGGGAGGACGGTGCTGTGGACAGCAATGAGGAGGTTGCCCACGAGTCCTCCAGGAGCTCGACGCCAGAAAACAGCTCTGCAGAGGACATTGCACAACCTGGCACTGCTGGACAAGATGAGGAGCAGCTCACCCAAGGGTCCTCAACGAGCCAGATGCCAGCCCTCCGCTCTGCAATGGACAGTGAATCACCAGGCTCCGCAGCGGGCCGCAGATCACCACGTGCCATTCCACCGAGCCTGGGAGGCTCGGATAGCCTTCTTCAAATGGCTATGGCCCTTCTCCAGGCTGGAGACCAGAAGGGCTACAAGGAACTCCTGGCAGAGCGCAGGGCAGAGCGGCAGGCAGCGCGTGATGCTGAGGCTGCGGAGCGGCAAGCAGCGCGTGAAGAGCGCCAGGCAGAGCGTGAGGCTGCGGAGCGACAGGCAGACCGTGACTACCAGCTGCATCTAGCCAAGCTCCAGCCCTCATCAGCCACACGTGACCTTCAAGACACCAAACTTCCAAAGGTCCGTGTTGAGGACTTCCCAGTGCTGGAGAAGGATGGAGACTTGGACTCTTTCTTGACTGCTTTTGAACGGACTTGCTTGCAGCACCATCTGGACAAGGACCAGTGGGCCAAATACCTGACCCCCCGTTTAAGGGGTAAGGCCCTGGAAATCCTTGGGGACTTGCCTGCTGAGGCAGATCAGGGCTACGACACCATCAAGCGGGCCCTGATCCAACAGTACAACCTCACTCCGGAGTCCTACCGCAAGAAGTTCCGGACCCTGCAGAAGGGACCAAAGGACTCCTGGGCTGACCACCGGCGGGCACTTGCCCGAGCTGCCGACCACTGGACCCAAGGCCTGCAGCTTTCCACCGGACCAGAGATCCTGGACTTGGTCATCACGGAGCAACTCTTGTGGAACTGCCCTGAGGATCTCCGCCAGTTCATCCGAGACCAGAAGCCAAAGGGGTCCACGGCTACAGCTGCCCTGGCCGATGACTACACCAACAATCGGGCTCCTGAAGCCAGGAGAGCAGCCACCAGCAGCACCTGGAGAGGGGGTAAGATGAACTCTGCGACTGCCCCACCTGCCCCTAGACTGCAGGGGGTGTCCCCCTCAACTCCCCTCTCCAGGCCCGTGGCAGAACCAAGACGGTGCCACCAGTGCAACCTACCTGGACACTTCAAGGCCATGTGCCCTCAGCGTCCCAAGGCCCCGGCTCCGTCCCCGTCCCAAGGGCCGCCCAAGGTGTATTGTGTGGGTGGGGGTGGTGGTAGGTCCCTGGACAGCTTCCAACCTGTCACCGTCGGCCGGTCTGTGACCATAGGACTGCGAGACAGCGCCTCGGAGGTGACTCTGGTGCGGCCTGAGATGGTGTCCCCCCAAGACTTGATCCCTGGAAAAACCCTCGCTGTCTCCGGGATTGGAGGCATTGACCCGGCGCTGCCTGTTGCTGACATTTATGTGGACTGGGGCGCAGGGCGGGGGGTGAGGGAGGTGGGGGTAACTGATCGGATCCCTGCAAACGTGCTACTTGGGACAGATTTGGGGCAGATAACCTCCCAGTTTGGGCCCCCCCCAAGGGCTGAACCTTCAGCCCGTACTGACATGACTCCTAACAATGTTAATGTGTTATCTATGAATGATGTGAGAGAGGGGGGAGTGAACTCTGATATTTCTGCTTGCACAGACACCATAGACACACACACAGCTGCAGCTGTGACAGGGGAGGGGGTCAGAGAAAGGTGTGACAATGCCTCTACAAGTAATCAGCCTGTGAGCTGGGATCTGCTGCCCTCTGCAGGGATAAGCAGAGAGCAGGGTGCTGCAGGGGGAGGACCAGTGTGTGGGGTGGGGGCTACCACAGCAAATGTGGGGTCCCCAGAGATTTCACAGCGGGGTTCTGTTGCTGCAGGAGGGGAACAGGCAGGTGAGATTGGGGCCGGTCCAGGAGCGGAAGTGCTCCCAGGTAAGATCTCGGTGCATGGTTCCCCCACAACCGGGGTGTCAGGAAGCCAGGTCGGTCTGCCTGAACCGGCGACTTGGTCAGGAACGGAGGAGGAGCAGGCACGACCCACGGTCGCAGCGGCTGTGGCCGCTGTCACCCGCAGTGGGAGTGCTGGAAGCCAAGGGGCCTCCCGGAGGTCCGATAGCTCTTCCCCTTCTGACCAAGTGGCAGCCGAGTCAGGTGGAGGCCAGGACACAGGTCCCGGGGTACTGACTGAAGATGTGACAGTCTCGTCGATTCTGGCCACATCTAGTCAGGGGTTTCAGGCAGCGTTAGAAGCTGACGACAGCCTGAAAGCTCTTAAGGAGCAGGCGGCCCAGCCTCCCTCGGACTCGGACCCGGAGCGAGTGGTCTGGGACCAAGGACGGCTGTACCGGGCCACGGTCCAGCAGGGTTCACCGGAGGCGTGGCCCAGGGACCGACAGTTGGTGGTACCCTATCCGTTCCGGACGGAGTTGTTGCGGATCGCACATGAGATTCCGATGGCCGGACACCTAGGGATCGCTAAGACCAAGGCCAGGTTAAACCAGCATTTCTACTGGCCAAAAATGGGGGCCGATGTGGCTGCCTACTGCCGTTCGTGTGAAACCTGTCAGAGAGTGGGGAAGGCGGGGCCACACCCCAAAGCCCCACTAGTATCTCTGCCAATCATCGATGAGCCTTTCAGGAGGGTGGCTGTGGATCTGGTCGGCCCGCTGGCCATCCCCAGCAGCTCCGGGAAACGCTTCATACTGACGGTAGTGGACTATGCCACCCGGTACCCAGAAGCAGTGGCCTTGTCGTCCATTCGGGCTGACAAGGTGGCCACCGCATTGCTGGAGATTTTCTCCCGAGTGGGTTTTCCCCAGGAAATGCTCACTGACCGGGGGACCCAATTCATGTCCCAGCTGATGGAGGCCCTCTGTAAGCAAGTCCAGGTGCGACATCTGGTGGCCAGCCCGTACCATCCACAGACTAATGGCCTGTGCGAGCGGTTTAATGGCACCTTAAAGCAGATGCTTAAGATGTTGGTCGACTCCCATGGGCGTGACTGGGAGCGGTATCTCCCACACCTGTTATTTGCTTACCGGGAGGTTCCACAGGCCTCAACAGGATTCTCACCGTTTGAGCTCCTGTACGGGCGACGTGTGCGGGGCCCCCTGGCTCTGGTGAAAGAGGCTTGGGAAGGGGATTTGGCCACCCCTGGAGTGTCGGTTATCGAGTATGTCATGCGCTTCCGGGACAAAATGCAGGCCTTGACGCAACTGGTACACGACAATATGGCTCAAGCCCAGGCCGATCAGAAGCGTTGGTACGACCAGAACGCTTGTGAGAGGACCTACCAAGTGGGTCAAAAGGTGTGGGTACTGGTCCCCGTACCACAGGACAAGCTTCAGGCAGCCTGGGAAGGCCCATACCTCGTGTACCAGCAGCTCAACCCTGTGACGTACCTGGTCACCCTGGACCCTGCCCGTGGAAGGCGGAAGCCCGTCCATGTGAACATGATGAAGGCACATCATGAGCGGGAGGCATGTGCGCTCCCCGTGTGCAACCTGCCCGAGGAGGGAGAAGCGGAAACCCTCTTGGATATGCTAGCCCAGGTTAGGGCAGGCGGATCCATTGAGGATGTGGAGGTTGGCCACCAGCTCTTGGAGGACCAACGGTCCCAGCTGTGGGCCACCCTACACCCCTTCCGGGGGTTGTTTACCAACCAGCCCGGAAGGACTGACTTGGCTGTCCATCACGTGGACACTGGGGATCATCCCCCGATCCGGCGTTCAGCATATCGGGTCTCCCTGGAGGTGCAGCAACACATGCGCCAGGAGATTGACGAGATGCTGAAGCTGGGGGTGATCCAGGCATCCAACAGCGCTTGGGCCTCGCCTGTAGTCCTCGTCCCTAAGAAGGACCGAACCACGCGGTTCTGCGTGGACTACAGGGGGCTCAATGCGGTCACGGTCGCCGATGCGTACCCAATGCCACGCATCGATGACCTGCTCGATCAGTTGGCCGGGGCTCAGTACCTGACCATCATGGATCTGAGCCGGGGATATTGGCAGATCCCCCTGACTCGCAAGGCCAGGGAACGCTCTGCCTTTATTACCCCATTTGGACTGTACGAGTCCACGGTGATGCCATTCGGGATGAGGAATGCCCCTGCCACTTTCCAGCGGATGGTCAACACCCTGCTCAAGGGACTTGAAGGGTACGCGGCCGCGTACCTGGATGACATTGCCGTCTTCAGTGCCACCTGGGAAGATCACCTAGAGCATCTAGCACAGGTGCTCAGGCGGGTCCACCGGGCAGGTTTGACCATCAAGCCGGGCAAGTGTCAGCTGGCCATGAGCGAGGTCCAGTACCTCGGTCACCGGGTAGGCGGGGGAACACTGAAGCCCGAGCCTGAGAAAGTGGAGGCCATCGCATCCTGGCCCACCCCCAGGACCAAGAAGCAGGTGATGTCCTTCTTGGGGACCGCTGGGTACTATAGGAGGTTTGTTCCATGCTATAGTAGCCTGGCAAAGCCCCTGACGGACCTCACCAAGAAGAAGCTGCCCTCTGCAGTCGATTGGACAATGGACTGCGAGACAGCCTTCCGGGCCCTAAAGGACGCCCTGTCCAGCCCGCCCGTGCTACAGGCAGCCGACTTCACGCGGCCGTTTGTAGTACAGACCGACGCCAGTGACTTCGGCCTCGGTGCGGTGCTCAGCCAGGTGGACTCTGCGAGCCAAGAGCACCCAGTCTTGTACCTGAGCAGGAAGCTGTTACCGAGGGAAGTGGCCTATTCCACAATGGAGAAGGAGTGCCTGGCCATAGTGTGGGCCCTGCAGCGTCTGCAACCCTATCTATACGGGCGCCACTTCATCGTGGAGACGGACCACAACCCCCTCAGCTGGTTGCACACCGTCTCTGGGACGAATGGGCGACTGTTGCGATGGAGCCTTGCGCTCCAGCAATACAACTTCACCATTCGCCACAAAAGGGGCCGTGACCACGGTAACGCAGACGGGCTGTCCCGACAAGGAGAGGTCGCGGACGGGCGCACGGTGGAACACCGGAGTGTGCTGCCCCCTAGCGCCCTCAAAAGGGGGGAGGTGTGAGGTAAATCCGGAGATATGACGATAAATCATGATATTCAAGTTATGTCAGGAAGCCCTCTCCTGGTGTCACCCCCCCCTTTCCTTCACACAACTTGTTTAGCAACCCATCCCATGGCCATCTCCTGTGATATGGAAATTAGGTGATGTGGGAACAAAGGACACAGGATGACTCCCTGCCGTCACCCTGTAACAAGAGTTGTATCTCATTATAAGGCTCTGGAACTATCCAGACAGAACGACTCCAGTAAAAAATGGTTCATATCTCGCAAGCCATATTTCCGATAAATACGGCAACCATAAAAATGGTGTTTTCGCATGCGGACGATGCTGGCACACCTTTTTTATGGGAGCGGGAGCTTGGGAAATACCCCAGGCGTGATATCAGCCAATGTGGAACTAGTAGACAAGTCATGAAACCTCTCATTCTGTAGCTAAATTCATAACTGTCACAATGAGAGCATTGGCGTCCGCCTACGACGCTCCCAGGCAAAGTTATGGCCCATATTCCATGTTGTGGATTGTCCATAACTCCAGCCAGGGGTGGAGCAGTGCTCCCTCTGAGGTCACGAAGGTAGGAGGGGACCTGGATTTGCCCAGGTTGATAACCCTACTTCGGCCATTTTCCAGGGTTCTTTCGCTGGGGGTCACGTGCAGGAAACATCTGCGGGAGTTCCTAGAAACCTGGTCTACAGCGCCCCCCTGTGGCCAGACGCACAAGGTAACTGATTGAATTGCATACCTGTTTGTAACCCATGCTTTGATTGTAACTGTACTCTGACCTATGTATATTCTGTAGATTCCCTATTGTATATATTGTAGTTTCTAGTGTGCTTTAGGCTGATTAAATTATATAATTAATCTTGGGCTGTTCTGTTATCTCGATCTTGAATCCCACGTCTGTGTGTTCGGCTAATAGTTACCGTGAAGCGGTTGGTGGCAGCGAATTGTGCCAAGGATTATTGTGGGGAGGCCAGTGAGATTCAGGGAGGTTTTATATATTCCGCCCGCGGAGGTCGGGGGAATATATACCCTACTCTCACCGGGGACCCTTCAATAATCGGCATAAGTAGTATAGCGGCCTCCTTGCTTATTGTCGGGCAATTCCATAATTGGCCTGACTATAAGAGGGGCGCTAGAGAGCGCGTCACGTGCTCTGTCGGTCGGTCGGGAGGTATAAAGGAGGGGTGACCCCCACTTGTTACCCCCCGATTGTGACGTACTGGTAGCCAGCGCGGGGAATTTCTGAGTGACCCCCCCGGTGGTTTGTGACACTGTGTAACATGGGGGATGGGATCACTGATTCTGAGCACATCCACCGCCCCATTATAGGAGGGTGTGAACATTTATGCAACCGGATTATTGTACATTTGTTAATTTTATTTTCTACCTGAAAATATTTAGTTTTGTTTCTCGGTGGATTTATACAGATTCTGAGCCACATTAAAAAGGGAAAAGTCCTGAAATGTTTCTCCTTGGAACCATTTTGTACATTGCAAATCCGGTCATTTTATGAGGGGCGTGTAGACTTTTGTATCCAGCGTATGTTCAGCCCACAGCCCTTGTTCCAGTCTCAGCTCTTCATTATCTTCATGTGTCTTCCAGATCTCTATCATTCCTGGTTAAGTTGGAACATTTGGACCTGGGGAGCAATGATCTGCAGGTTCTGGTAAGGAGCCCGTGGTACCCCCGTTTATGTGGCAGCTGCTCGTATCCTCCATTGACAAGTCGTCCTCCGTTTTCTCCCTCTATAGCCGGACACGCTCGGGGCGCTGCCCAACCTGAGGGAGCTGTGGCTGGACAGGAACCAGTTGTCTGCATTGCCTCCGGTCAGTATTACGGGGATGGGCAGACCCCGGGGCATGGACGGGGGGATGGGACCAGTGGTGGCTGCTGTGGAGTCTGTCGTCTTGGTAGAATCTTCTCCTGCGGCTCTGGCAACGTCTCCTCCTCCTGCGGCTCTGGCGGCGTCTCCTCCTCCTGCGGCTCTGGAGGCGTCTCCTCCTCCTGCGGCTCTGGCGGCGTCTCCTCCTCCTGCGGCTCTGGAGGCGTCTCCTCCTCCTGCGGCTCTGGAGGCGTCTCCTCCTCCTGCGGCTCTGGCAGCGTCTCCTCCTCCTGCGGCTCTGGCGGCGTCTCCTCCTCCAGCTCTGGCGGCATCTCCTCCTGCGACTCTGGCGGCGGCGTCTCCTCCTCCTGCGACTCTGGCGGCGGCGTCTCCTCCTCCTGCTGCTCTGGCGGCGGCGTCTCCTCCTCCTGCGGCTCTGGCGGCGTCTCCTCCTCCTGCGGCTCTGGCGGCGTCTCCTCCTCCTGCAGCTCTGGCGGCGTCTCCTCCTCCTGCGGCTCTGGCGGCGTCTCCTCCTCCTGCAGCTCTGGCGGCGTCTCCTCCTCCTGCAGCTCTGGCGGCGTCTCCTCCTCCTGCAGCTCTGGCGGCGCCTCCTCCTCCTGCAGCTCTGGCGGCGTCTCGTTCGTCTCCTCCTGAGGCTGGCGGCGGCAGCTCGTTCGTCTCCTCCTGCGGCTCTGGCGGTGTAGTCTCGTTCGTCTCCTCCTCCTGCGGCTCTGGCGGCGTCTCCTCCTCCTGCGGCTCTGGCGGCGTCTCCTCCTCCTGCGGCTCTGGCGGCAGCGTCTCCTCCTCCTGCGGCTCTGGCGGCGTCTGCTCCTCCTGCGGCTCTGGCGTCTCCTCCTCCTGCGGCTCTGGCGGCAGCGTCTCCTCCTCCTGCGGCTCTGGCGTCTCCTCCTCCTGCGGCTCTGGCGGCAGCGTCTCCTCCTCCTGCGGCTCTGGCGGCAGCGTCTCCTCCTCCTGCGGCTCTGGCGGCAGCGTCTCCTCCTCCTGCGGCTCTGGCGGCAGCGTCTCCTCCTCCTGCGGCTCTGGCGGCGTCTCCTCCTCCTGCGGCTCTGGTGGCGGCTCCTCCTGCGGCGGCTCCGTTTTTTTCCTCTTGTGGAGGCTGCTTCTTTTCCTCCTGCGGCTGTGGCGGCTTCTTCTTTTCCTCCTGCGGCGCCTGCTTCTTTCTTCGTCGCTCCATTGGGAGACCCAGACGATTGGGTGTATAGCTACTGCCTCCGGAGGCCACACAAAGCATTACACTAAAAAGTGTAAGGCCCCTCCCCTTCTGGCTATACACCCCCAGTGGGATCACTGGCTCACCAGTTTTCTGCTTTGTGCGAAGGAGGTCAGACATCCACGCATAGCTCCACTGTTTAGTCAGCAGTAGCTGCTGACTATATCGGATGGAAGAAAAGAGGGCCCATATAGGGCCCCCAGCATGCTCCCTTCTCACCCCACTGGTGGTTTGTAAGGTTGAGGTACCTATTGCTGGTACGGCGGCTGGAGCCCACATGCTGTTTTCCTTCCCCATCCCCCTGAGGGGCTCTGAGGAAGTGGGATCTTACCGGCCCCAAAGCCCTGAGGCCGGGCTCCATCCACAGACCCATTGAACCTGCTGGATGTGGAGCGGGAGTGCCGTTCAGGGACATGGCCCTGCACCATTCAGGTACTCTGTGTCCCCGTACACACAGGCACAGCACACTCCAGACTTGCTGGGTGTGCTAGTGCGCCGGGGACAGTAAAGGGTTACAGTCACTGCAGCCTAGCTGAGTGACTTTATGTATGGGGAACTACCGCGCCGGACGCTCCGGGAGCGGCGGCGCGGCTGGGACTTGTAGTGCGCCGGGGACTTAGCGCCGACCGCGCTTTTACGGCGGCGGCGCTTATAAATCCAGTCCCCGGCTTTTGCGGCCTAGCTCAGCTTCGTTCCCGCCCCCACCCTGTCAATCAGGGTAGGGGAGAGACGCTGTACAATCAGCAGCGCCGGGGGCTGGAGCCTTATTTACATGCTCCAGCCCTCTCACTGGACACTGTGGGACGCCGGTTTCCCGCTCTGACTTGGGGCACGCCCACGGCCCGCCCCTACTCACACGAGCTGGAGAAGGACGCCGGCAGCCATTCCTGCAGCCCGAGCTGAGAGAACGGACTCTGGGCAACCAGGCACAGGACTAGGGCGACCACACACCCGCTTATAGGCGGGCGGTAAGCGGCACCTGGGGTGCTGACACTAAATACCGCAGTTTGTCTATTTGTATTTTAAGTACACTGCATAGGTCGCTATTTTGGGCTATATGCCCTCTTAGATGGCGACACATCAGCAGCAGGAAAGCATGGGTGCTAAGGCACAGGCTTTCTATGCTGCTTGTATTGCACGTACTGAAGTGTTCATGTGTATTTATGCTTGTATGCTATACACTGCACTGTACGGTCGCTAGTCTTGGCTATATTCGCCATAGAATGGCTAGACTACAGCAGCAGAAAAGCAGGGGTGCTGAGGCACAGGTTTTTTTCTATGCTGCTTGTATTGCAGGCGTTGCATTGTTCATTTGTACTTATGCTTGTATGCTATACATTGCACTGTATGGTCGCTATTCTGGGCTATATTCCCCTAGATGGCTAGTCTACAGCAGCAGAAAAGCAGGCTTTCTATGCTGCTTGTATTGCTTGTGCTGCAGTGTTCATTTGTACTTTATGCTTGTATGATATACATTGCACTGTACGGTCGCCATTCTTGGCTCTATAAGTCGCCAGCAGCATATAAGCAACACAGGCTTTCGATGCTGTTTTTGCTGCATGTGATACTGTTCCACGGCACTGCTCCCCATTGGGTGCAATGCTCCCCTGTAGCACTTGGTCAGCCGGGGTCTCTACTTGACGTGGCCAAAAGAACCACCTCTCAACCCTGTCCAAGGACAGGGACGGAGTTGCAAGGGGATAGAGACTTGCAGTCCGGACAGGCCATGGGCAATCTGGATCATTGCTCCCTGGCCACCCTCACTTGGAATAAAATCGGTGCTCCGGGGGGGGTCCCAGGAGGCTCTCTGTATGATGAGGCAGACGTAGCTCATCAGGACTTTGATCCTGACACCGCTCTCACTCCGGATACACCGGATGGTGACGCCATAAGGAATGATCCTATAGCGTCCATCAATGGAATGTTGGATCTTTCTCCCTCAGCTCCCCCAGCGGAGGAGTCAGCTTCACAGCAGGAGAAGTCCCATTTCAGTAGCTCAAACGTATATTGAGTATTGTTCTGGCCACGCTGACTTCAGAGAAGCAGTCCAGGAACACCACGCTTACCAGATAAGCGTTTTCTCCAAACGTATTAAGGATACACGTTATCACTTTCCCCCTGACGTGGTCAGGCGTTGGACCCAGGGTCCAAAGGTGGATTCTCCAATCTCCAGGCTTGCGGCTAGAGCCATAGTTGCAGTGGAGATGGGACTTCACTTACAGATGCCATTGACAGACAGATGGACTCTGGTTGAAATCTGTCTATGAGGCTATCGGCGTGTCGGTTGCTCCGGCATTCACAGCCGTATGGGCACCCTAAGCTTTTCAGCTGTTCTTGCGCAGCTGGTCTTGAGCACAGGTACATCTGTGCCGCAGGGGCGTCCGTAACCTCGCAATGTCTGCATTGCGACTTACCCTATTAATGCTGTCCTGGAAGGACAGTCGAGGTTTCGGTCCTTCCCAGGCTCGGGCAGGTCCCAATTGTCCTCGTCCAAAAGGGCTGAAAAGCCTCAGAGGGGCTCAGCTGCCGGCCGGGCTTAATCACGCCCAAGGAAGGCAGCCGGAGGAACCGCTACCAAGGCGGTCTCCTCATGACTCTCAGCTCTCTCATCTTTCCGCATCCGCGGTTGATGGCAGACTCGCTCGCCTTTGGCGACATTTAGCTGCCACAGGTCACAGACCGGTGGGTGAGGGACAGTGTGCCCACGTGCACAGGACAGAGTTCTGTTCTCGTCCTCCGACTCGATTCTTCAGAACGTCCCCACCTCCCCACCGAGCCGATGCTCTTCTGCAGGCATAAGGAGTGGTTATCCCGGTTCCTCTTCAGGAACAAGACACGGTTTTCCTCCAATCTGGTTGTGGTGCCAAACAAGGATGGCTCTTTCCGTTCCGTTCTGGACCTAAAACTGCTCAACAAGCACGTGGAGGCCAGGCGGTTCCGGATGATACCCTCCGCTCCGTCATTGCCTCAATGTCTCAAGGAAATTTCCTAGCATCAATAGACATCAAAGATGCTTATCTCCACGTGCCGATTGCTACAGAGCACCAATGTTTTTCTACATTTCGTGATAGGAAACGACCATCTTCAGTTCGTAGCTCTGCCATTCGGGCTGGCGACAGCCCCACGGGTGTTCGCCAAGGTCATGACGGCAGTGGTAGCAGTCTTGCACTCACAGGGACACTCTGTGATCCCTTACTTGGACGATCTACTTGTCAAGGCACCCTCTCAAGAGGCATGCCAACTCAGCCTGAATGTTGCGCTGGAGACTCTCCAGACGTTCGGGTGGATCATCGACTTTTCAAAGTCAAACCTGTCACCGACCCAATCGCTAA
Source organism: Anomaloglossus baeobatrachus (assembly GCF_048569485.1). NCBI lineage: Eukaryota > Metazoa > Chordata > Amphibia > Anura > Aromobatidae > Anomaloglossus > Anomaloglossus baeobatrachus. The sequence continues at coordinate 12,245,982 of NC_134358.1, read as the reverse complement.
CGTAGCTGGGCATGGAGTTTTCATACCCTGTCAGCGCTAGTGAAGCTTCCGCTGGACAAGCAGCGGTCACTACAGACTGGGGTGCAGACTCTCCGTCTAGGTCAGTCGCACTCCTTAAGACGCCTCATGCACTTCCTCGGGAAGATGGTGGCGGCAATAGAGGCGGTTCCGTTTGCGCAGTTTCATCTGCGTCCTCTTATTGGGACATTCTCCGCCAATGGGACGGGAAGTCAACATCCCTGAACAGGAAAGTATCCTTTTCGGAAGGACTCTCTGCAATGGTGGCTTCTTCCCACCTCATTATCACAGGGAAGATCCTTCCTACCACCGTCTTGGGCGGTAGTCACGACAGACGCGAGTCTGTCAGGGTGGGGAGCAGTTTTTCTCCACCACAGGGCTCAGGGTATGTGGACTCAGCAGGAGTCCACCCTTCAGATCCATGTTCTAGAAATCAGAGCAGTGTATCTTGCCCTACTAGCCTTCCAGCAGTGGCTGGAAGGAAAGCAGATCCGAATTCAGTCGGACAACTCCACAGCGGTGACATACATCAATCACCAAGGAGGGACACGCAGTCGGCAAGCCTTCCAGGAAGTCCGGCGGATTCTGACGTGGGTGGAAGCCACGGCCTCCACCGTATCCGCAGTTCACATCCCCGGCGTAGAAAACTGGGAAGCAGACTTCCTCAGCCGCCAGGGCATGGACGCAGGGGAATGGTCCCTTCACCCGGACGTGTTTCAGGAAATCTGTAGCCGCTGGGGAAGGCCGGACGTCGTCCTAATGGCGTCCAGGCACAACAACAAGGTCCCAACCTTCATAGCACGGTCTCGCGATCACAGAACTCTGGCGGCAGACGCCTTAGTGCAAGATTGGTCGCAGTTCCGGCTCCCTTATGTGTTTCCACCTCTCGCACTCTTGCCCAGAGTGCTACGCAAGATCAGATCCGACTACAGCCGCGTCATACTCGTCGCCCCAGACTGGCCAAGGAGGGCGTGGTATCCGGATCTGTGGCATCTCACGGTCGGCCAACCGTCGGCACTACCAGACCGACCGGACTTACTGTCCCAAGGGCCGTTTTTCCATCGGAATTCTGCGGCCCTGAACCTGACTGTGTGGCCATTGAGTCCTGGATCCTAGGGTCTTCAGGATTATCCCAAGGGGTCGTTGCCACCATGAGACAGGCTAGGAAGCCCACGTCCGCTAAGATCTACCACAGAACGTGGAGGATATTCTTATCCTGGTGCTCTGCTCAGAGAGTGTCTCCCTGGCCATTTGCATTGCCTACCTTTCTTTCTTTCCTGCAATCTGGGTTAGAAAAAGGTTTGTCGCTCGGCTCCCTTAAAGGGCAAGTCTCGGCGCTATCCGTCTTTTTTCAAAAGCGTCTAGCACGGCTTCCTAAGGTGCGCACGTTCCTGCAGGGGGTTTGTCATATTGTACCCCCGTACAAGCGGCCGTTAGATCCATGGGATCTGAACAGGGTACTAGTTGCCCTCCAGAAGCCGCCCTTCGAGCCTCTGAAGGAGGTTTCACTTTCTAGACTATCACAGAAAGTGGCTTTTCTGGTAGCGATCACATCTCTTCGGAGAGTGTCTGAGCTGGCAGCGCTGTAATCCAAGGCTCCTTTCCTGGTCTTCCACCAGGACAAGGTAGTGCTGCGCCCCATTCAGGAGTTTCTCCCGAAGGTGGTATCCTCTTTTCATCTTAATCAGGATATCTCTTTGCCTTCGTTTTGTCCTCATGCAGTTCATCGGTATGAGAAGGATTTACATTTGTTAGATCTGGTGAGAGCACTCAGAATCTACATTTCCCGCACGGCGCCCTTGCGCCGTTCCGATGCACTCTTTGTCCTTGTCGCTGGTAAGCGCAAAGGGTCGCAGGCTTCCAAAGCCACCCTGGCTCGATGGATCAAAGAACCAATTCTTGAAGCCTACCGTTCTGCTGGGCTTCCGGTTCCATCAGGGCTGAAGGCCCATTCTACCAGAGCTGTGGGTGCGTCCTGGGCATTACGACACCAGGCTACGGCTCAACAGGTGTGCCAGGCAGCTACCTGGTCGAGTCTGCACACTTTCACCAAACATTATCAGGTGCATACCTATGCTTCGGCAGACGCCAGCCTAGGTAGAAGAGTCCTACAGGCGGCAGTTGCCTCCCCGTAGGGGAGAGCTGTTTTGCAGCTCTAACTTGAGGTATTAATTTACCCATCCAGGGACAGCTTTTGGACGTCCCAATCGTCTGGGTCTCCCAATGGAGCGACGAAGAAGAAGGGAATTTTGTTACTTACCGTAAATTCCTTTTCTTCTAGCTCCTATTGGGAGACCCAGCACCCGCCCTGTTGTCCTTCGGGATTTTTGGGTTTTTTCGGGTACACATGTTGTTCATGTTGAACGGTTTTTCAGTTCTCCGATGTTACTCGGAGTGAATTTGTTTAACCAGTTATTGGCTTTCCTCCTTCTTGCTTTTGCACTAAAACTGGTGAGCCAGTGATCCCACTGGGGGTGTATAGCCAGAAGGGGAGGGGCCTTACACTTTTTAGTGTAATGCTTTGTGTGGCATCCGGAGGCAGTAGCTATACACCCAATCGTCTGGGTCTCCCAATAGGAGCTAGAAGAAAAGGAATTTACGGTAAGTAACAAAATTCCCTTCTTTCCTCCTGCGGAGGTTCCTTTTTTTCCCTCCTGCGGCGGCTCCTTTTTTTCCCTCCTGCGGCGGCTCCTTTTTTTCCCTCCTGCAGCGGCTCCTTTTTTTCCCTCCTGCAGCGGCTCCTTTTTTTCCTCCTGCGGCTGTGGCGGCGTAGTCTCCATCATCTCGTCCTGCGGCTCTGGTGGAGGCTCCACGCATGCACGCGGTGGCAGCGCCATTGATGCGGTTCATGTCTGTGTTGCAGGAGCTGGGGAATCTCCGGCGTTTGGTGTGTCTGGATGTGTCGGAGAATAAGTTGGACCAGCTTCCTGCGGAGATCAGCGGCCTCATCTCCCTGACCGACCTGCTGCTCTCCCAGAACCAGCTCTGCAGCATCCCGGCCGGCATCGGTCAGTGCGGTGATCACCCCTCGCCCGTCCTATGGCCGCTGCGCGCCTCGTCCTCACGGCCCTCGCCCGTCCTATGGCCGCTGCGCGCCTCGTCCTCACGGTTGTGGTTCTCTCCGCAGGTCAGCTCAAGCAACTCTCCATCCTGAAGGTCGACCAGAACCGGCTGACCCAGATCACCGAGTCCATCGGGGACTGCGAGAACCTGAGCGAGATCATCCTGACCGAGAACCTGCTAACAGTGCGTGAGGGGCGGGGCTGACAACCTCTGTGCATACAGGCTTGTTGTCAGTAAATGGGCGGGGCTGACACTCCCCATGTATACCGTCCGGTTGTCAGTGGGCGGGGTTGACACCCTCGCCCCGTGTATACCGTCTGGTTGTCAGTAAATGGGTGGGGATGACACTCTCCTTGTGTGTACCATCTGGTTGTCAGTAAGTGGGCGGGGCTGACACCCTCGCCCCGTGTATACCGTCCGGTTGTCAGTAAGTGGGCGGGGCTGCCACCCTCTCCCCGTGTATACCGTCCGGTTGTCAGTAAGTGGGCGGGGCTGCCACCCTCTCCCCGCGTATACCGTCCGGTTGTCAGTAAGTGGGCGGGGCTGCCACCCTCTCCCCGTGTATACCGTCCGGTTGTCAGTAAGTGGGCGGGGCTGACACCCTCTCCCCGTGTATACCGTCCGGTTGTCAGTAAGTGGGCGGGGCTGACACCCTCTCCCCGTGTATACTCTCCGGTTGTCAGCAGCGCTGTTTCTTTCTCTCCAGTATCTCCCGAAGTCCATTGGAAACCTCACGAAGCTGACCAACCTGAACGTGGACCGCAACGCTCTGTCCTCTGTTCCCGGGGAGATTGGCGGCTGCGCCAGCCTGAACATGCTGTGCCTGCGCGATAACCAGCTGACCGCCCTCCCGCCGGAGCTCGCCAATGCCACCGAGCTGCATGTGCTGGACGTGGCGGGGAACAGGTCCGTGCCCTCAGGGTCACGTCCATCAGAGCCACCCATAGCGACCAATCAGTGCCGCCCATAACAACCAATCACAGCACAGCTTTCAATTCTTACTCTGCTGTGAAAGTTAATGCTGCTCCGTGATTGGTCGCTATGGGCAACAAGATGCTATAAATGAGGCCTAAAAGCTTGTGGTGGGGGGATGCGGGGTGGAGGTGGGCCCTGGAGATGGGGCGTGACTGGGCGGATTGTCTCTGCTTCTACGTTTCTTATAAGGGGGGCTTTACTCTGTATAACCCCCGGTCGTGCCCCCCGCAGGCTGCTGAACCTGCCCTTTGCACTGACGAACCTCAACCTGAAGGCGCTGTGGTTGGCGGAGAACCAGTCCCAGCCGATGCTCAAATTCCAGACAGAAGACGATGAGAAGACGGGGTCCAAAGTGCTAACCTGCTACCTCCTGCCCCAGCAGCCGTCCCCGAGCATCGGTACGGAGACCCCCGGTGTGTATAGTGGAAGGGGGAAGAGGGTCCCAGCAGCACAGAGGGTGTCAGGAGAGGCGTGCTCTAATCTTGTGGGGGGATTGATCTGTTGCAGATGATCAAACTTTCTCAGTCTGTCGAACCACCCTCATGCCCCCACCTACCAGTCTGGCCATCTTTGCGCTCCTCCCCCTTCATTCTGTCCGGCCGCCCTCGCGCTCCTCCCCCTCCGTCTGTCCGGCCGCCCTCGCGCTCCTCCCCCTCCGTCTGTCCGGCCGCCCTCGCGCTCCTCCCCCTCCGTCTGTCCGGCCGCCCTCGCGCTCCTCCCCCTCCGTCTGTCCGGCCGCCCTCGCGCTCCTCCCCCTCCGTCTGTCCGGCCGCCCTCGCGCTCCTCCCCCTCCGTCTGTCCGGCCGCCCTCGCGCTCCTCCCCCTCCGTCTGTCCGGCCGCCCTCGCGCTCCTCCCCCTCCGTCTGTCCGGCCGCCCTCGCGCTCCTCCCCCTCCGTCTGTCCGGCCGCCCTCGCGCTCCTCCCCCTCCGTCTGTCCGGCCGCCCTCGCGCTCCTCCCCCTCCGTCTGTCCGGCCGCCCTCGCGCTCCTCCCCCTCCGTCTGTCCGGCCGCCCTCGCGCTCCTCCCCCTCCGTCTGTCCGGCCGCCCTCGCGCTCCTCCCCCTCCGTCTGTCCGGCCGCCCTCGCGCTCCTCCCCCTCCGTCTGTCCGGCCGCCCTCGCGCTCCTCCCCCTCCGTCTGTCCGGCCGCCCTCGCGCTCCTCCCCCTCCGTCTGTCCGGCCGCCCTCGCGCTCCTCCCCCTCCGTCTGTCCGGCCGCCCTCGCGCTCCTCCCCCTCCGTCTGTCCGGCCGCCCTCGCGCTCCTCCCCCTCCGTCTGTCCGGCCGCCCTCGCGCTCCTCCCCCTCCGTCTGTCCGGCCGCCCTCGCGCTCCTCCCCCTCCGTCTGTCCGGCCGCCCTCGCGCTCCTCCCCCTCCGTCTGTCCGGCCGCCCTCGCGCTCCTCCCCCTCCGTCTGTCCGGCCGCCCTCGCGCTCCTCCCCCTCCGTCTGTCCGGCCGCCCTCGCGCTCCTCCCCCTCCGTCTGTCCGGCCGCCCTCGCGCTCCTCCCCCTCCGTCTGTCCGGCCGCCCTCGCGCTCCTCCCCCTCCGTCTGTCCGGCCGCCCTCGCGCTCCTCCCCCTCCGTCTGTCCGGCCGCCCTCGCGCTCCTCCCCCTCCGTCTGTCCGGCCGCCCTCGCGCTCCTCCCCCTCCGTCTGTCCGGCCGCCCTCGCGCTCCTCCCCCTCCGTCTGTCCGGCCGCCCTCGCGCTCCTCCCCCTCCGTCTGTCCGGCCGCCCTCGCGCTCCTCCCCCTCCGTCTGTCCGGCCGCCCTCGCGCTCCTCCCCCTCCGTCTGTCCGGCCGCCCTCGCGCTCCTCCCCCTCCGTCTGTCCGGCCGCCCTCGCGCTCCTCCCCCTCCGTCTGTCCGGCCGCCCTCGCGCTCCTCCCCCTCCGTCTGTCCGGCCGCCCTCGCGCTCCTCCCCCTCCGTCTGTCCGGCCGCCCTCGCGCTCCTCCCCCTCCGTCTGTCCGGCCGCCCTCGCGCTCCTCCCCCTCCGTCTGTCCGGCCGCCCTCGCGCTCCTCCCCCTCCGTCTGTCCGGCCGCCCTCGCGCTCCTCCCCCTCCGTCTGTCCGGCCGCCCTCGCGCTCCTCCCCCTCCGTCTGTCCGGCCGCCCTCGCGCTCCTCCCCCTCCGTCTGTCCGGCCGCCCTCGCGCTCCTCCCCCTCCGTCTGTCCGGCCGCCCTCGCGCTCCTCCCCCTCCGTCTGTCCGGCCGCCCTCGCGCTCCTCCCCCTCCGTCTGTCCGGCCGCCCTCGCGCTCCTCCCCCTCCGTCTGTCCGGCCGCCCTCGCGCTCCTCCCCCTCCGTCTGTCCGGCCGCCCTCGCGCTCCTCCCCCTCCGTCTGTCCGGCCGCCCTCGCGCTCCTCCCCCTCCGTCTGTCCGGCCGCCCTCGCGCTCCTCCCCCTCCGTCTGTCCGGCCGCCCTCGCGCTCCTCCCCCTCCGTCTGTCCGGCCGCCCTCGCGCTCCTCCCCCTCCGTCTGTCCGGCCGCCCTCGCGCTCCTCCCCCTCCGTCTGTCCGGCCGCCCTCGCGCTCCTCCCCCTCCGTCTGTCCGGCCGCCCTCGCGCTCCTCCCCCTCCGTCCGTCCGGCCGCCCTCGCGCTCCTCCCCCTTCCGTCTGTCCGGCCGCGTTCGTGTCTTTTATCTTTGCCTCGTGTTTGCAGAGAGTCCGGTTCTACAGAACAATATGGACGACAGCTGGATAGACGGGAACCTGAATCGGGTCAGTGTCATTCAGTTCCAGGAAGAGCTGGAACCTGAGGAGGAGGACGATGAGGCTGCGGCAGAGCGTCGGGTAAGATCTGGTGCGATGCTCTGCAGCTCCGGGGGCGCTCTGCTGTGCTCCTTCACTCCTCTCCTTTTGGGTTTCTCAGGGTCTGCAGAGGAGAGCGACGCCGCACCCCAGCGAACTGAAGGTGATGAAGAGAGGAATCGAGGAGCGACGCAATGAGGGCTACATTGCCCGGCCGGACACGACGTCCCCCAGTGATGAGGTGCGTGGTCTGTGACGCTCCGGGGGGCTGCTCGCTCCGCGGCGGGGGGCACTGAGCCGCTCATCATGCGAGTGGTGCTTTCTTACTGTAGGATAAGCGTCTCAGCGGAGTCTCCAGTCAGAGCGGCGATTCTCAGCGTAGCGGCAGCACCGTCTCTGCCGGGTACCAGGACGACCATCATCATCCCCCAGAGCAGCACCGCGCGGAGCGCCAACAGCCTGAGGAGGAGGAAGACGAGACGCCGGCGGATGAGATGGAGGTGGAATACGTGGAGGTAGCGCAGTCTAGATCTGGAGCGCAGCACAGAGGCGGGGTGCACGCTCACAGCTCTCCCCTCTCCCCGCAGCACTTTGTGCACTTTGCTGAGGAGACTTTAGTACACTGCGATGATGAAGATGACGACTTCGACGAGGACCGGGGGTCTCCGGGCAAGAAACGTCTGATCCGCAAGGACACCCCCCATTATAAGAAGCACTCGAAGATCACCAAGCTGCCCAACACTGAGGCGGTGGTGGCCCTTCTCCAGGGGCAGAGCCCCCGCGCCCTGGATGAGGATGGCGACCACAGGGGCTTCTTCAGGTGCTCGCAGCAAGAGGAGGACGAGGTGGAAGACTGGCCCCGGGAGGAGAATAGTGAGGAGAGGCACCACAGCTCCCAGCAGAACGTCAAGGTACAGGGATAGCGGGAGCCCCAGACACTACAGGCCACCCCACCTGCGTCATTGCCACATACGGTGCTGGCCTCTGCGCTTTCCCAGCCTTGAATCGTTCCTTCATCCACCATTGTGGGGTAGCAGACCGACTCGTGGGGGGCACTGGACCAATCATTCGTGTAATTTCCCCCCCCGTCCCCTCTGCCGGACTGACCGCTAAACATTTACCCCGTCCCCTCTGCCGGACTGACCGCTAAACATTTACCCCGTCCCCTCTGCCGGACTGACCGCTAAACATTTACCCCGTCCCCTCTGCTGGACTGACCGCTAAACATTTACCCCGTCCCCTCTGCCGGACTGACCGCTAAACATTTACCCAGTCCCCTCTGCCGGACTGACCGCTAAACATTTACCCAGTCCCCTCTGCCGGACTGACCGCTAAACATTTACCGATCCGCGCTCGTTTAATAGCTGTGAACAAAGCAGACGCGGAAAACGATGTGCGCGAGCGCGGCACAGACGACCGTGCAATCCGAAAACCAGAGGTGGTGGTGTCCGGCCGCCTGTTTACACTGGAAGATGATCGTGATGGCGCTTTACTAAGCACGCACGATAACGAAGATCTACCAGTGTAACCGCGTGAAGTCATACGTGGCACGGCGCCTGCCGTCACCACAGGCATCCTATCGTCTCCAGCCTGCACCTCTCCGCTGTCGTGTACCGCCGCCCGTCACCTCCCACACTGCACCTCTCCGCTGTCGTGTACCACCGCCTGCCACCTCTCACATTGCACCTCTCCGCTGTTGTGTACCACCGCCCGACACTTCCCGCACTGCACCTCTCCACTCTCGTGTACCACCGCTCATGACCTCCCACACTGCACCTCCGCTGTCATGTACCACCGCCCGTCACCTTCCACACTGCAACTCTCCGCTGTCGTGTACCACCGCCCGTCACCTTTCACATTGCACCTCTCCACTGTCGTGTACCACCGCTCGTCACCTCCCACACTGCACCTCTACACTGTCGTGTACTACATCCCATGCTGCACTTCTCTGCTGTGATGTACCACCGCTCGTCACCTTCCACACTGCACCTCCGCTGTCGTGTACCACCGCCCGTCACCTTCCACACTGCACCTCTACACTGTCGTGTACTACATCCCATGCTGCACTTCTCTGCTGTGATGTACCACCGCCCGTCACCTCCTCTGTTGCCCCGCAGCTTTGCATCCTCCTCGTCACCCCGCCAGCGCCGTGTGTGCCGCCTGTGGACCACGTGCTCCTTGTTCTTACCTCTGCCTGCTGTAAAGGGGGCTGGCACCTCCTCTGCCCCGATCCCCGGGGTGACTCTCAGATATTTTTGGTGTTGGTTCCCTTTAATTTAAGCTAATCCAGTGCTGGGGTCACAGTGTGTTGCTTCTGTGCTGCTGCTCTCTGTTTTCTGCCCCTGGAGGAGCCGTTCTACAGGTGGGTTCATGGTGTTGGGTATTTTTGGTCATTTTGCTCCACTAATCCGCATGCCTGTCTCTCTGTCTCCTCCTCGTCTGTCTGCCGCTCTAACAGGGTGTGTCGTTTGATCAAGTGAATAATCTTCTGATTGAGCCTGCTCGGATAGAGGAGGAAGAGGTGTGTACCCAGCCTGGCACCGCCCGCGTGCCCCCCGCGTGCCCCCCGCCCTGCCCCAACCAAATCACTCAGCCAATCCAGCACATCCCCTGCAGGGTCCGCGGGTGGTGGGTGCGATGTCTGTCCTATCTCCCCGGGGTCAGCGTGTCCAGTGTGTGTATGGTGGGAATGAAAGTGTGATGTGCGGGAGCAGCGGTGCGATCACTAGGACTGCCGCCTATCCATCACCAGAGATCAGCGGTGCCATCACTAGGACCGCCGCCTATCCATCACCAGAGATCAGCGGTGACATCACTGAGAACACCTCCTATCCATCACCAGAGATCAGCGGTGCCATCACTAGGACCGCCGCCTATCCATCACCAGAGATCAGCGGTGACATCACTGAGAACACCACCTATCCATCACCAGAGATCAGCGGTGACATCACTGAGAACACCTCCTATCCATCACCAGAGATCAGCGGTGCCATCACTAGGACCGCCGCCTATCCATCACCAGAGATCAGCGGTGCCATCACTAGGACCGCCGCCTATCCATCACCAGAGATCAGCGGTGACATCACTGAGAACACCTCCTATCCATCACCAGAGATCAGCGGTGCCATCACTAGGACCGCCGCCTATCCATCACCAGAGATCAGCGGTGACATCACTGAGAACACCACCTATCCATCACCAGAGATCAGCGGTGACATCACTGAGAACACCTCCTATCCATCACCAGAGATCAGCGGTGCCATCACTAGGACCGCCACCTATCCATCACCAGAGATCAGCGGTGACATCACTGAGAACACCACCTATCCATCACCAGAGATCAGCGGTGCCATCACTAGGACCGCCACCTATCCATCACCAGAGATCAGCGGTGACATCACTGAGAACACCTCCTATCCATCACCAGAGATCAGCGGTGACATCACTGAGAACACCGCCTATCCATCACCAGAGATCAGCAGTGACATCACTGAGAACACCTCCTATCCATCACCAGAGATCAGCGGTGACATCACTGAGAACACCGCCTATCAATCACCAGAGATCAGCGGTGACATCACTGAGAACACCTCCTATCCATCACCAGAGATCAGCGGTGACATCACTAGGACCGCCGCCTATCCATCACCAGAGATCAGCGGTGCCATCACTAGGACCGCCGCCTATCCATCACCAGAGATCAGCGGTGACATCACTGAGAACACCTCCTATCCATCACCAGAGATCAGCGGTGACATCACTGAGAACACCTCCTATCCATCACCAGAGATCAGCGGTGACATCACTGAGAACACCTCCTATCCATCACCAGAGATCAGCGGTGACATCACTGAGAACACCTCCTATCCATCACCAGAGATCAGCGGTGACATCACTGAGAACACCTCCTATCCATCACCAGAGATCAGCGGTGACATCACTGAGAACACCGCCTATCCATCACCAGAGATCAGCAGTGACATCACTGAGAACACCTCCTATCCATCACCAGAGATCAGAGGTGACATAACTGAGAACACCTCCTATCCATCACCAGAGATCAGCGGTGACATCACTGAGAACACCGCCTATCCATCACCAGAGATCAGCGGTGACATCACTGAGAACACCGCCTATCCATCACCAGAGATCAGCAGTGACATCACTGAGAACACCGCCTATCCATCACCAGAGATCAGGGGTGATATCACTGAGAACACCGCCTATCCATCACCAGAGATCAGCGGTGACATCACTGAGAACACCTCCTATCCATCACCAGAGATCAGCGGTGACATCAGTGAGAACACCTCCTATCCATCACCAGAGATCAGCGGTGACATCACTGAGAACACCGCCTATCCATCACCAGAGATCAGCGGTGACATCACTGAGAACACCTCCTATCCATCACCAGAGATCAGCAGGGACATCACTGAGAACACCTCCTATCCATCACCAGAGATCAGCGGTGACATCACTGAGAACACCGCCTATCCATCACCAGAGATCAGCAGTGACATCACTGAGAACACCTCCTATCCATCACCAGAGATCAGCGGTGACATCACTGAGAACACCGCCTATCCATCACCAGAGATCAGCGGTGACATCAGTGAGAACACCTCCTATCCATCACCAGAGATCAGCGGTGCCAGATTAGTGTCAGTTTAGGCTACATGCGCACGCTGCGTTTTTTGGTGTGTTCTATCTTTTTGCGTTTTGGGGAGTTCCTCACTAGTGATAGGAGGACTCTGGGTCGGCGGCGGATTGATCCCTGGTATCTGGCTGGATGCCGGTCCCCATATAATCTATACTCACTGATTACCGGCGCGGCTGTACACTGCTCCCACGACCTCTCATTCTTCTTCTGGAGTCGCTCATTAGGCTCATGCATATTCACTGCTTCCTCCGCCCACCAGTGTCTGTGATTGGTTGCAGTCAGATGCACCCCCACGCTTAGTGACAGGCTTCCAATCAGCCCCCAGTGAGCTGGTCTATACCATACAGTAAAATAAATGAATTGGGGTAGGGATACCCACCACAGATAAAGCATACTGCTAGAGGATACAGCCCCTAGCCATGCGCTAATCATGGCTGTTTATCAAAATAAGAGGAACCGCATGATTTAAATAATTTTAAAAAGCGGCTTGTGGTCCCCCCCTCCCCCCCAATTTTGATACCCAGCCAGGATAAAGCCCGACAGCTGGGGGCTGGTATTCTCAGACTCGGGAGGCCCATGGTTACTGAGCCGCCCTCAGCTTAAAAACATCAGCCTGCAGCCGCCCAGGATTGTCTTATCCATTGGATGTGACAATCCAAGCACTTTACCCGACTCTTCACGATTTCCCTGGTGCGGTGGCAACCGGGTTAATAAGGGGTTAATGACAGCTCACAGCTGCCAATAAGCTCTAGATTCGTAATGAGAGCCCCCCCATCATTAACCTGTAAGTGGAAAGATATAAACACAAACACTGAAAAAAAAATCCTTTATTTAAAATACAACCCCCCCCCTCACTTTTTTTCACCCCCTTTATTAATTTTCAAAACACCCCTGCAGGTCCAGCGCAATCCACACGAGGTCCCTAGGCGATTCCAGCTCTGCTACATCTGAATTCACACCGAGCGGCCATAGAACATGACTGCCCTCTGTGAGGGTCAGGCAGACAGAGTGAGACGCGCGATGAGCGGTAACATCACTAAGGTTAGCCGCGGCCACAGCTGGAGATTGCCACAGTCCTCCACCTGTGACCGCAGATAACCTGACCTCAGGTGACCTCAGTGAACTCAGGCGAGGTCACTAAAGTCACCTGAGGTCAAGTTAGTTGGAGGACTGTGGGAACCTCCAGCTGTGACCACAAGTAACCTGAGTGACTTGACCGCTCATTGCTGCTCAGTCTCTACCTGAAGTCCATAGCAAGCGGTCATGTGCCATAATCGTGCACTGTGACGCTACATGTAGCAGAGCTGGAATCGTCATGGGACCTCATGTGGCGTACGTCGGATCTGCAGGGGTGTACGTCGTATCTGCAGGGGTGTACGTCGGATCTGCAGGGGTGTTAAAAGAGGGTGTTGTTTTTTTTTTTTGTAGTTTATTCCAAATAAAGGATTTTTTGGTTGTTTGAGTTTATTTTCATATACATAGACTCCTCCCATTACTAATTTAGGGCTTAGTGGCAGCTGTGGGCTACGATTTACTCCTTATTAGCCTGATTGCCACCGCACCAGGGCAATCTGGAAGAGGCGGGTAAGCGCTGGGACTGTCAGAATAAATGGATGCGGCAATCCTGGGCGGCTGTAGGCTGCTATTTTAAGGCTGGGGGTGGCCCAATTAGCATGGGTCTCCCCAGCCTAAGAATACCGGTTACCAGCTATTGTGCTTAATCTTGCCTGAGTATCAAAATTGGAGGGGACCACGGACTTTTTTTTTTTTTTTTAAATTATCTATTTAAATTAAAAAAAAAAAAAAAAAAAAAGCCGGTTGTGATTCCTCGTTTGATCCAGAGCTAAGATTAGTGCACGTCTAGGGCTGCAGCCCATAGCTATGGCTTTATCTGTATTTTCATCATATGGGTGCCCTATGCCCAAAATTTCATTTTTTTTTTTTTTTTTATTTTACTGTATAGTGTAAACCTGCAGACAGCCTGTGATTGGAAGCGCCAGACGGCTGTCACTCAGTCTGGGTGCAACCAATCACAGACGCTGGTGGGCGGGGAAAGCAGTGAATATGTATGAGGCTAATGAGCAACCCCGGAAGCAATTACAGCCTCCCCGGAGCCTCTGTAAGTATAGCGCGCTCGCTTTATTATTTTTTTAATTTTTATTTCCTGAGTGCTGGATCATTAGCCGGAGTTCCCTGAGATTTCCGGGCCCGGCACTCGGGGGCCTCTGGACCCGCGGGGGTTGGGCTTCACAGTCCGGTTCCACCCATCAATATTTTTCACCAAAAAAAGCATCAAATTAGAATTGAGAAAAATGCACCAAAAAACGCCCGATCATTACACGTGTATTTATGTTCCATTTCTGGGCTTTACAGCGACATCAAAACTGCAGCGTGTGCATGTGACCTCACAGGACCGGACGGTGCGGGAAACAGCAAGAGTCCTACAGTAATGTCTGATCCTGAGCGACCCTGCGCCTCCCGAGAAATCGAGTCTGTGACGCCCCAGGGCTGCTGCCCACAGCAGAACAGTGACTGCAGCTCTGGGTGTGACTGGAGCTCGGTATATGATAGTGATTAGCGGATGCAGCTCTGGGAGTGACTGGAGCTCAGTATATGATGTCAGTGATAAGCAGGTGCAGCTCTGGGAGTGACTGGAGCTATATATATGCAGCTCTGGGAGTGACTGGAGCTATGTATATGCAGCTCTGGGAGTGACTGGAGCTTGGTATATGACAGTGATTAGCGGGTGCAGCTCTGGGAGTGACTGGAGCTCGGTATATGACAGTGATTAGCGGATGCAGCTCTGGGAGTGACGAGCTCAGTATATGATGTCAGTGATTAGTGGGTGCAGCTCTGGGAGTGACTGGAGCTATGTATATGAAGCTCTGGGAGTGACTGGAGCTTGGTATATGATGTCTGTGATTAGCGGGTGCAGCTCTGGGAGTGACTGGAGCTCGGTATATGAGGTCAGTGATTAGTGGGTGCAGCTCTGGGAGTGACTGGAGCTCAGTATATGATGTCAGTGATGATCAGGTGCAGCTCTGGCTGTGACTGGAGCTTGGTATATGATGTCTGTGATTAGCGGGTGCAGCTCTGGGAGTGACTGGAGCTCGGTGTATGATGTCAATGATTATTGGGTGCAGCTCTGGGAGTGACTGGAGCTTGGTATATGACAGTGATTAGCGGGTGCAGCTCTGGGAGTGACTGGAGCTCAGTATATGATAGTGATTAGTGGGTGCAGCTCTGGGAGTGACTGGAGCTATGTATATGAAGCTCTGGGTGTGACTGGAGCTCGGTATATGACAGTGATTAGCGGATGCAGCTCTGGGAGTGACTGGAGCTTGGTATGTGATGTCAGTGATAAGCAGGTGCAGCTCTGGGAGTGACTGGAGCTCGGTATATGAGGTCAGTGATTAGTGGGTGCAGCTCTGGGAGTGACTGGAGCTCGGTATATGATGTCAATGATTATTGGGTGCAGCTCTGGGAGTGACTGGAGCTCGGTGTATGATGTCAATGATTATTGGGTGCAGCTCTGGGAGTGACTGGAACTCTGTGTATGATGTCAATGATTAGCAGGTGCAGCTCTGGGAGTGACTGGAGCTCAGTATATGATGTCAGTGATAAGCAGGTGCAGCTCTGGCTGTGACTGGAGCTTGGTATATGATGTCTGTGATTAGCGGGTGCAGCTCTGGGAGTGACTGGAGCTCGGTGTATGATGTCAATGATTATTGGGTGCAGCTCTGGGAGTGACTGGAGCTTGGTATATGACAGTGATTAGCAGGTGCAGCTCTGGGAGTGACTGGAGCTCAGTATATGATGTCAGTGATAAGCAGGTGCAGCTCTGGGAGTGACTGGAGCTCGGTGTATGATGTCAATGATTATTGGGTGCAGCTCTGGGAGTGACTGGAGCTTGGTATATGACAGTGATTAGCGGGTGCACCTCTGGGAGTGACTGGAGCGCAGTATATGATGTCTGATTAGCAGGTGCAGCTCTGGCTATGACTGGAGCTCAGTATATGATGTCAATGATTATTGGGTGCAGCTCTGGGAGTGACTGGAGCTCAGTGTATGATATCAATAATTTTTGGGTGCAGCTCTGGGAGTGACTGGAGCTTGGTGTATGATGTCAATGATTAGTGGGTTCAGCTCTGGGATTGACTGGAGCTCGGTATATGACTGATTAGCGGGTGCAGCTCTGGGAGTGACTGGACCTCAGTATATGATGTCAATGATTATTGGGTGCAGCTCTGGGAGTGACTGGAACTCTGTGTATGATGTCAATGATTAGCAGGTGCAGCTCTGGGAGTGGCTGGAGCTCAGTATATGATGTCAGTGATGAGCAGGTGCAGCTCTGGCTGTGACTGGAGCTTGGTATATGATGTCTGTGATTAGCGGGTGCAGCTCTGGGAGTGACTGGAGCTCGGTGTATGATGTCAATGATTATTGGGTGCAGCTCTGGCAGTGACTGGAGCTTGGTATATGACAGTGATTAGCGGGTGCAGCTCTGGGAGTGACTGGAGCTCAGTATATGATAGTGATTAGTGGGTGCAGCTCTGGGAGTGACTGGAGCTATGTATATGAAGCTCTGGGTGTGACTGGAGCTCGGTATATGACAGTGATTAGCGGATGCAGCTCTGGGAGTGACTGGAGCTTGGTATATGATGTCAGTGATAAGCAGGTGCAGCTCTGGGAGTGACTGGAGCTCGGTATATGAGGTCAGTGATTAGTGGCTGCAGCTCTGGGAGTGACTGGAGCTCGGTATATGATGTCAATGATTATTGGGTGCAGCTCTGGGAGTGACTGGAGCTCGGTGTATGATGTCAATGATTATTGGGTGCAGCTCTGGGAGTGACTGGAACTCTGTGTATGATGTAAATGATTAGCAGGTGCAGCTCTGGGAGTGACTGGAGCTCAGTATATGATGTCAGTGATAAGCAGGTGCAGCTCTGGCTGTGACTGGAGCTTGGTATATGATGTCTGTGATTAGCGGGTGCAGCTCTGGGAGTGACTGGAGCTCGGTGTATGATGTCAATGATTATTGGGTGCAGCTCTGGGAGTGACTGGAGCTTGGTATATGACAGTGATTAGCGGGTGCACCTCTGGGAGTGACTGGAGCTCAGTATATGATGTCTGATTAGCAGGTGCAGCTCTGGCTGTGACTGGAGCTCAGTATATGATGTCAATGATTATTGGGTGCAGCTCTGGGAGTGACTGGAGCTCAGTGTATGATATCAATAATTTTTGGGTGCAGCTCTGGGAGTGACTGGAGCTTGGTGTATGATGTCAATGATTAGTGGGTTCAGCTCTGGGATTGACTGGAGCTCGGTATATGACTGATTAGCGGGTGCAGCTCTGGGAGTGACTGGACCTCAGTATATGATGTCAATGATTATTGGGTGCAGCTCTGGGAGTGACTGGAACTCTGTGTATGATGTAAATGATTAGCAGGTGCAGCTCTGGGAGTGACTGGAGCTCAGTATATGATGTCAGTGATAAGCAGGTGCAGCTCTGGCTGTGACTGGAGCTTGGTATATGATGTCTGTGATTAGCGGGTGCAGCTCTGGGAGTGACTGGAGCTCGGTGTATGATGTCTGATTAGCAGGTGCAGCTCTGGCTGTGACTGGAGCTCAGTATATGATGTCAATGATTATTGGGTGCAGCTCTGGGAGTGACTGGAGCTTGGTGTATGATGTCAGTGATTAGCAGGTGCAGCTCTGGGAGTGACTATAGCTCGGTATATGACAGTGATTAGCGGGTGCAGCTCTGGGAGTGACTGGAGCTCAGTATATGATGTCAATGATTAGTGGGTTCAGCTCTGGGAGTGACTGGAGCTCGGTGTATGATGTCAATGATTAGTGGGTTCAGCTCTGGGAGTGACTGGAGCTTGCTATATGACAGTGATTAGCGGGTGCACCTCTGGGAGTGACTGGAGCTCAGTATATGATGTCTGATTAGCAGGTGCAGCTCTGGCTGTGACTGGAGCTCAGTATATGATGTCAATGATTATTGGGTGCAGCTCTGGGAGTGACTGGAGCTCAGTATATGATGTCAATGATTATTGGGTGCAGCTCTGGGAGTGACTGGAGCTTGGTGTATGATGTCAATGATTAGCAGGTGCAGCTCTGGGAGTGACTGGAGCTCGGTGTATGATGTCAATGATTATTGGGTGCAGCTCTGGGAGTGACTGGAGCTCAGTATATGATGTCAATGATTAGTGGGTTCAGCTCTGGGAGTGACTGGAGCTCGATGTATGATGTCAATGATTAGTGGGTTCAGCTCTGGGAGTGACTGGAGCTTGCTATATGACAGTGATTAGCGGGTGCACCTCTGGGAGTGACTGGAGCTCAGTATATGATGTCTGATTAGCGGGTGCAGCTCTGGCTGTGACTGGAGCTCAGTATATGATGTCAATGATTTATTGGGTGCAGCTCTGGGAGTGACTGGAGCTCAGTATATGATGTCAATGATTATTGGGTGCAGCTCTGGGAGTGACTGGAGCTCAGTATATGATGTCAATGATTATTGGGTGCAGCTCTGGGAGTGACTGGAGCTCAGTATATGATGTCAATGATTATTGGGTGCAGCTCTGGGAGTGACTGGAGCTTGGTGTATGATGTCAGTGATTAGCAGGTGCAGCTCTGGGAGTGACTGGAGCTCGGTGTATGATGTCAATGATTATTGGGTGCAGCTCTGGGAGTGACTGGAGCTCGGTGTTTGATGTCAATGATTAGTGGGTTCAGCTGTGGGAGTGACTGGATTGGCTTTTTCCCCACATTATCCGGGGGTCTCGAGTGTCGGTGAGCCCCCTGATTCTCCCGTGCGGGGCTGTTTGGTGTCTCCGTGGCCTGTTTTCGGGAGTGGGCGCTGTGCTCTCTCCAGTAACCGGCTCTGTCTTCTGCTTCCAGCTTACTCTCACCATCCTGCGGCAGACGGGGGGTCTGGGCATCAGCATTGCAGGGGGCAAAGGGTCCACCCCCTACAAGGGAGATGACGAGGTGAGTGGCTGTGGTGGGTGACGCAGAGCATGGTATTGGGGGGGGGGGGTTAATGTGTCTTATGACATCACACGGACGTGCTGCCACATGGGGCAGAAGGTGACACCGCCTGCGTCCCCTACCCTGTGCATGTCCATGGGGTTCAGTGCGGCTGATGGTGTATTGGGGGTCCCTCTGGGGCGGCACTGACTCCATGTGTCTGATTGCAGGGCATCTTCATCTCACGAGTGGCTGAGGAGGGTCCGGCGGCGCGTTCGGGGGTCCGAGTGGGGGACAAACTGCTGGAGGTGAGTGACGAGGAAGGAGGAGGGGATGGGGAGTCTGCAGCCGCTGTGTAACCATAGATTGGTTAACCCCTTCAGTGAACAGCATAAAAGAAAAATTAATCTTTTCATCACTCAGCGAACACAAAAAGTGGAATAAAACGCAATCAAAAAGTCAAACACTAAAATATATAAGCTCCATCCGCCGAAAAATAAAAAAAAAATAAAGAGCGCTGCTGTAACTGCTCCCACGGCCGCTCATTCTTATTCCGGGGCAGCTCATTAGGTTCATGCATATTCACTGCTTCCCCCGCCCACCGGCGTCTGTGATTGGTTGCAGTCAGACGCACCCTTATGCTGAGTGACAGCCTAACGCTTCTAATCACAGGCACTGTCTGCGGATCTATAGCGAACAGTAAAAATTCCCATAGTCTCCCATATTCTGATACCCAACATAGAGAAAGCATGCGTTTATCTTGGCTGTGTATCAAATTAAGAGGAACCGCATGCAGCTTTTTTTTTTTATATTATTTAAATAATTTAAACAACGGCGTGCGGTTTCCCCCCCCTAATTTTGATACCCAGCTATAATAAAGCCGACAGCTCGGGGCTGGTATTTTCAGGCTGGGGAGGGCCATGATTATTGGGAGCCCCCCCAGCCTAAAAATAGCAACCTGCAACCACATCCATTAAAGGTAACAACCCCAGCACTTTACCTGGCTCATCCAGTTTACCCTGGTGCGGTGGCAGTCAGGGTAATTAAGGGGTTGTTGGCAGCCCACAGGTGCCACTAAGCCCTAGATTAGTAATGGGATGAGTCTGAGACTCCCCTAATACTAATCTGTAAGTGAAAGTAAATAAACACAAACCCCAAAAAAAACATTTATTTGAAATAAAATACAAGAAACATCCTCTTTTCCTTCTTAACCCCCCAAAAAGACCCTTGAAGTTCCATCGTAATTCACATGATCTCCCACGACGGTCCTGGCTCTGACACATCCGAGCTTGAAGACATCGAAAACCTGTCCGATCTCTCCAGGCTCCGGAAACACTGACAAGGGGGAACCCGGCTGTCAGCAGTGACGTCACTCAGTTCACCGGAGGTCATACCTAGATTCCCACAGTATGACCTCTGGTGACCCGAGTACCACACTCTGACTTAAAGTGCAGGGCCATGCCCCGCACCACACCAGCTGTTTAACACTGACAGTGCTGGCCGGGGAGTGCGGGGCAGCTCTGCACTCCCCCAAGCCGCTACTGTCAGTGTTAAAGGGCTTTCAGAGGGGGATGTGGAGGTGCTGCGCACTCCCCTCCCCCGGCCTGGCACTGTCAGTGTTAAAGGGCTGGCAGGGTGTGGGGCACGGCCTTGCACTTTAATGGTATCATTGCCAGCCGCGGGGAGGGGGTGCAGGGCTTCAGTGACCTTGCCTAAGTTCATTGATGTCCCCTGAGTCAGGTTACCTGCAGTCATGGGTGAAGGACCGTGGGAACCTCCAGCCGTGGCTGCGGCAAACGTGAGTGACGTCACCACTTACCACACAGCTCACTCAGTGTCTGCCTGAACCTCACAGCGGGCAGTCATGTTCTATGGCCGCTCAGTATCAATTCATATGTAACAGTTCTAAATCGTCGTGGGACCTCGTGTGGATTATGTCGGACCTGCAGGGAAGGATTTGAAAGGGGGCTTTTTATTATATTTCAAATAAAGAATTTTTGAGCTGTTTGTGTTTATTTCTTTTAACTTACAAAGTAGTCATGGGGGGGGGGTCTCATAGATGGCTCCCATTACTAATCTAGGACTTAGTGGCAGCTGTGCTCTGCCATTAACCCCTTAATTACCCCGATTGCCACCGCACCAGGGCAATCGGGAGGAGCCGAGTGGATGCAACCATTTTTGGTGGCTGCAGGCTGCTATTTTTAAGCTGGGGGTTCCCAATAACCATGGGTCTCCCCAGCCTCAGAATACCAGTCACAAGCTGTCTGGCTTTATCTTGGCTGGGTATTACAATTGGGGGAGACTGCACTCCGTTTTTTAAAATTTATTAAATTAAAAAAAAGCCACATACTGTTTCTCTTATTTTGATACAAAGCCACGGTAAGCGCAGGGCTTGGGGGCTCCAGCCTGTAGGCGCAGCTTTTATCTGTGCTGGATGTCATAATATGGGGAGACCCTACGCCAATTTTTTTTTTATTTTATTTAGTTTTTATACCATGATAGACCTGCAGACTGGGTCTGTGATTGGAAGCCTCAGACAGCTGTCACCCAGCATTGGGGCGCGTCTGACTGCAACCAATCACAGACGCTGGTGTGCGGGGAAGCAGTGAATATGTATGAGCCTAATGAGCAACTCCGGAAGGAGCAGAGGCCACAGGAGCAGTTACAGCTGTGCCAGTGACTCGGTAAGTATGAAGCGCATATCAAGCGCTTGCTCCTACCCCTTTTCGCTGGATTCTAGTGCCCTTAGGTTATATAAGGACCAGCATCCAGCCAGATACCAGGGATCAAACCCCTGCTGACGTGATTTGGCGGGTGATTGCTTTGTGAGCTCTCCCATCACTAGCGAGAAACACAAAAACATAGAATTTGTCAGAAGTTTGTGACAGACTGAGGACAAAAGAACTGCAACATGCAAATCTGACTTCTCATAGACTTTGCTGGAAAGTCAAAAGTCAGACCTTTCTGATCACAAAACTGCACAAAAAAAGCAACAAAAAACGCAGCGTGCGCATGTAGCCTAAAAATGTCTTCTCCCTTCTATGAAACCGTGAACAGTGTAAAAAAAAAAAAAAAAAAAAATCCGGAGTTGCTGTTTCTTTTTGGTTCTACCTCACAAAAAGTGGAATAGAAAGCGATCAAAAATTGTGACCAAAACTAGCACCAATAAAAACTC
Organism: Anomaloglossus baeobatrachus; assembly: GCF_048569485.1. Classification (NCBI taxonomy): domain Eukaryota; kingdom Metazoa; phylum Chordata; class Amphibia; order Anura; family Aromobatidae; genus Anomaloglossus; species Anomaloglossus baeobatrachus. The sequence goes on along the minus strand of NC_134358.1, from coordinate 12,224,381 downwards.
CAACTCATCCCGCAAAAAACAAGTCCCCACAGGACTGTCGGCATAAAAACAAAACAAAAAACTATAGCCTTCAAAATCCCGTAAAAAAAACCTCAATGTTTTTAGTGTGATAGTCGCCAAACCTAAAAAAAATCTATATAAACCTGGTATCGCTATAATCGTACTGACCGGAGGAAAAATGCCGCATAATCACCTATACCATATGGTGAATGGCGTAAAAAAGGAGTAAAGCCAATTCTTCACCTGTTGTTGATCCTATTCTTCCTCCCACAGATCGCAGTACGGCTGCTCACATTTATCCTGCGCTCTACACTGAGCACTTACACCGGGGATTACGTGCAAATCTCCGAAAAAATGGGATTCAGACAAAATTCCCAACAGACAAGTCCCTGTAATGAGGCAGAGGGGGTCACTGTGACCTCCCGTCTGGCCTGTGGTCCGGCGGTGTCCATCTTTTTACACCTCTTTTTAGGCGTGCACAAAAGTGCAGTCATCAACAGTTTTGATCACTTTTTTTTTTTTTTTTAAAAGACGCCGCTGTTTGAAGCCAGAGTCCGGAGTAACACTTCTGCCTCATCAGTGAATGGATCCGTCGGGGGCTTCACCTGAATCACGTATTTCGGAGATGTAGATGGAAACCCCGATGTAAGCGCTCAGCACAGAGCACAGGATAAATGTGACCTGATCCAAAATGTTCTGTACCAAAATCACCACCAAACAGCATTCACCTCCACCTACAAAGACACAAGTCCCCACTCAGGTTCGTTATCTGTTAACGGAAATATAGGGGGCTTCCACATTGCTGGTAGCACAAAGGCACCAGCCCCCCCCCCCCCCCCAAAAGATATCCAGCAAAATCTGTGCTCCAAAACTCCAATGCCCCCTCCCTTCTGAACCCCACAATCTGCCTAAACCACATTCCCCATGCTTGGCAATATTGTACTGAGGAGAGCCTGCTTTAATTTACAGGATGCAGGTCTCCAGAATCACGAGCTGGGCACTACAATGTACTGCGCATTAAAAGGACTTATTTGCAATTTTTAATTCTGCAACATTCACTGCATTTGACACCTATAGATGAATTCCCAGAGGGGTGTAATTTCCAAAATTTGGTCACTTGAGGGGGATTTCTTCTGTTCTGGCAGTTAGGGGCTCTGCAGATGGAGTCTGCAAACTATTTTAGGAAAATCTGTGCTACAAAAATCAAATGGCTCCTTCCCTCCTGAGCCCTGCGGTGCGGCCAAACAGTACAGTACGGTCACATGTGGGGTATTGCCACGTTCAGGAGAAATTGTGTAACATATTATGGGACCTTTTTTACCTATTCCCATTGTAAAAATTGGAAATCTGAGGTTAAATTAACAATTTAGTGGGGAAAAATGAATTGTTTTGTTCACCGCCCAATAGTATAACATTTTGTGGCACCTGTAGTGTCCATATGCTCACTGCACCCCTGGATGAACTCATTGGGGGTGCATTTTGTAAAGTGGTCACTTGTGGGGGTTTCTGCTTTTCAGTCCCCTCAGGGGCTCTGCCAATGTGACATTGCACCCGCAAACCATTCCAACTAAATCTACACTCCAGTATGGCGCTCCTTCCCTTCTTCACTTTGTACTGCGCTTCAAATGTAGATTTCCACCACATATGGGGTATCTGCGTACTCAGGAGAAATTGCCCAATAAATTGTATGCTTCATTATCTCCTGATTCCCCAGTGAAAATGAAAGATTTGAGGTTAAAGAAACATTTTTGTGTGAAAAATGTGTGGTTTTTTTTTTTGTTTTTTTTTTACTTTCAAGGCTCAATGTTCTAAAATCCTGTGAAGCCCCCGGGGGTTCAAGGTGCTCAGCAAATATCTAGATAAATTCCCTGAGGGGTCTAGTTTTGTAAATAGGGTCACTTGCGGGGGTTTCCGCTGTTTAGGCACCTCAGAAGATCTCCAAACTGAACATAACGTCTGCTAATGATTCCAGACTATTTTCTGTTCAAAATGTTGCTCCTTCCCTTCCGAGCCCTGCCGTGCGCCCAGACAGTAGATTTCCACCACATGTGCGGTATCTGTGTAATCAGGAGAAATGGTACAATAAATTGTACTGTCCATTATCTCCGGATACCCCAGTGAATGTGAAAGAATTGGGGCTAAAGTAACATTTTTCATTTTATTTTTTTTTTCTTCCACATTGCTTTGGTTCCTGTGAAGCCTCTGAAGGGTGGTTAATCTTCTTGGATGGGGCGTTGAGCAGTGTGAGGGGGTGCAGTGTTTAGAATGGGGGTCAGTTTTGGGTATTTTCTGTCACCTCGGCCTCTGTCACTTCAGATGTGATGTGGGCCCCTAAATAAATGGTTTTGTAAATTTTGTTGGAAAAATGAGAAATTGTTGATGAACTTTGACCCCTTCTAACTTCAGAATCACCAGGATCCGAAGAGGGACAATGGTAGGAAAGTCGGGGGTGACGGGGTTAACGGACTCATGGGCGATTCCCTCTTTAATCCATGGATATACAAAATACTAATAAAAATGACAATTTAGATTTTTAGGAGCAAAACAGTAACAATGCAGTGACTGACGAGAATCTGCAGAACTCATCATACTGTATGCTAAATAGCTGCAAGTCACGTTTGTCTGTGAAGCCGAGATGACTGTCTATAAGATGAAGACGTCTCACGCTCAGAGCTGTAGAGGACGGAGAGATATGGAGCCGGAAAGTCACAAGTGCTCATCTGATACTCATACAGTGCCTTGCAAAAGTATTCACCCCTCTTGCCATTTTACCTTGTTTGTTACATTACAACCTTTGTTTAAATATGTTTGTAATCCGCTTTGTGTGTGATTCATCAGCGCTAAATAGTGTAAGGCGGGGAGGTGAGAAAAATATAGGATAAGATTAAATTAATGGGATAAAATAAATTGCCGTGTGCGTATGTATTCACCCCTTGCTATGAAGCCCCTATAAATTTCTAGTGCAAGCAAGTCCCTTCATAAGTCAGTTGCTTAGTGAAAGAAAGCCCACCTGTGTGCAATCTAAGCGTCCAGGGGCCTGTCAGTATATAATCACCTTATCTGAAAAGCCAATGAGGCTGCAACACCATAAATCAAGAGGCCCCACTAACTAAACGCCAAGGAGATCTCCAAACATCACCCTGAAGACCAAGGAGATCTCCAAACGTCACCCTGAAGACCAAGGAGATCTCCAAACGTCACCATGAAGACCAAGATCATCTCCAAACGTCACCATGAAGACCAAAGAGATCTCCAAATATCAACCTGAAGACCAAGATCATTTCAAAACAACACCATGAAGACCAAGATCATCTCCAAACATCACCCTGAAGACCAAGGAGATCTCCAAACATCACCCTGAAGACCAAGGAGATCTCCAAACAACACCCTGAAGACCAAGGAGATCTCCAAACATCACCCTGAAGACCAAGGAGATCTCCAAACGTCACCCTGAAGACCAAGGAGATCTCCAAACGTCACCCTGAAGACCAAGGAGATCTCCAAACGTCACCCTGAAGACCAAGGAGATCTCCAAACGTCACCCTGAAGACCAAGGAGATCTCCAAACGTCACCCTGAAGACCAAGGAGATCTCCAAACGTCACCTTGAAGACCAAGGAGATCTCCAAACGTCACCCTGAAGACCAAGGAGATCTCCAAACGTCACCCTGAAGACCAAGATCATCTCCAAACGTCACCATGAAGACCAAGATCATCTCCAAACGTCAGCCTGAAGACCAAAGAGATCTCCAAATATCACCCTGAAGACCAAGGAGGTCTCCAAACATCACCCTGAAGACCAAGGAGGTCTCCAGACATCACCCTGAAGACCAAGGAGATTTCCAAACGTCACCCTGAAGACCAAGGAGATCTCCAAACGTCACCCTGAAGACCAAGGAGATCTCCAAACGTCACCCTGAAGACCAAGGAGATCTCCAAACGTCACCCTGAAGACCAAGGAGATCTCCAAACGTCACCCTGAAGACCAAGGAGATCTCCAAACGTCACCCTGAAGACCAAGATCATCTCCAAACGTCACCCTGAAGACCAAGATCATCTCCAAACGTCACCATGAAGACCAAGATCATCTCCAAACGTCACACTGAAGACCAAGGAGGTGTCCAAACAGGTCAGGTACAAAGTGATGAGAAGTTAAAGTCAGGGTCAGGTTCTAAAACAATATCCCAATCTCTGACGATCCCCCGAAATATTATCAAATGCATTATTACCAAATGGAAAGAACATGGTACAACAAAGTTGCCAAGATAGGGCCCTCACCAAACCTCAGCCTGAGCGAGGAGAGCATTAATCAGCGACAGCACAGACAGCAAAGGTAACCCTGAAGGAGCTGTAGAGTTCTCCAGCAGAGACTGGAGGATCTGTCTATGGGACCACAATAAGCCGTACTCTCCGTAGCGCCGGCTTTTATGGAAGAGTGGCCAAAAAAAAAGCCTTTACTAACAGCCAAATATTGGAGGCTCGTTTTGATTTTGCCAATAGACGTATGGTTGACTCCCCAAATGCATGGAGGAAGGGACCAAAATTTCACTTTTTGGTCACTAAGGTAAACGCTATGTCTGGCACCAAACAACACAGCTCATTACCCGAAGAACACCATTCCCACAGTGAAGCATGGTGGTGGCAGCTTCATGCTGGAGGGAAGTTTTTAGGCAGCAGAGACCAGGAATATGGTCTGAGTGGAGGAGATGATGGATAGTGTGAAATACAGGGATATTTTAGCTAAAACCTGTTTGTCAGTGATGTGAGACTGGGTTGGAGGTTTCACCTTCACTGCTAAAGCCACACTGGAGGGGAGTGAGGGGAAACGTGTAAGTGTATTGGAGTGGCCGAGTCACAGCCCCGACCTTCATCCAATGGAGACTCTGTGGTCAGAGGGGAAGCTGCTGCTCACCAGAGGAAACCTCTCACCGGAAGGAGCCAGAGCAGAAATCCCAGTGAGAAGATGTGGAAATCTCAGAAACTGATCCAAAGCGACTGACAGCTGTAACCGTCGGAAAAGGAGGCTGAGGGGGTGAATAGTTTTGCACACTGAAGTTTTCAGTTATTTTGTCCCATTTGTTGTTTGCGTCACAAAATGAAAACCAAATGTTCCAGTTGTCGGCAGATTCTGTACATGAACTGATGAAAATAAACTGAGATTCCAGGTTGTGAGGCAGCAAAAAACGAAACGTGCAGAGGGGTGAATAATATATATGAAGAATACAGCAGAGGCTTCCACCCGCGGCCATTAACCCCTTACATTTCGCTGCCAAAAATCTTGGCAGCGATATGTATATGGGCGCCGCCATAAGTCACTTACCCCGCCCCCACCGGAAGTCACGTGACATGATCACGTGACTTTCGGTGGTTGCCATGGTAGCACAGGGTCATGTGATGACACCTGTAGCTAACACGACTCACTTCCTCTCAATGCCGGAATACAGCCGGCATTGAAAGTAAAGCAGCAAATCTGCAGTTCTCAGCTCTGTAGCTGAGATCTGCAGATAGTGCAGAGCGATCGGATTGCTGATCGTTATAGCCCCCTAGGGGGACTAGTAAAATAAAAAAAAAAGTTTTAAAAAATTAAAAAAAAATAAAAAAACCTAAAAGTTCAAATCACCCCCCTTTCACCCCATTGAAAATTAAAGGGTTAAAATAATAAAAAATACACACACATTTGGTATCGCCACGTTCAGAAATGCCCGATCTATCAAAATATAAAATCAATGAATCTGATCAGTAAACGGCGTAGCGGCAAAAAAATTCCAAACGCCAAAATTACGTTTTTTGGTGTCCGCAAATTTTGCGCAAAATGCAATAACAGGCGATCAAAACGTAGCATCTGCGCAAAAATGGTACCGTTATAAACGTCAGGTCGAGACGCAAAAAATAAGCAGTCACTGAGCCATAGATCCTGAAAAATGAGAACGCTACGGGTTTTGGAAAATGGCGCAAAATGTGCGCCACGTTTTTTGGACAAGCTTGTGAATTTGTTTTAACCCCTTAGATACAAGTAAACCTATACATGTTTGGGGTCTACAAACTCGCACCGACCTCAGGCATCACACACACACATCAGCTTTACCATATAGTGAACACCGTGAATAAAACATCCCAAAAACTATTGTACGATCACACTTTTTGCAATTTCTTCGGCGCTCCATTGGGAGACCCAGACAATTGGGTGTATAGCACTGCCTCCGGAGGCCACACAAAGCAATTACACTAAAAAGTGTAAGGCCCCTCCCCTTCTGGCTATACACCCCCAGTGGGATCACTGGCTCACCAGTTTTCTGCTTTGTGCGAAGGAGGTCAGACATCCACGCATAGCTCCACTGTTTGTAGTCAGCAGTAGCTGCTGGCTATATCGGATGGAAGAAAAGAGGGCCCATATGGGGCCCCCAGCATGCTCCCTTCTCACCCGCGGTGGTGCTTGTAAGGTTGAGGTACCTATTGCTGGTACAGAGGCTGGAGCCCACATGCTGTTTTCCTTCCACATCCCCTGGGGGGCTCTGTGGAAGTGGGATCTTGCCGGCCCCCAAGCCCTGAGGCCGGGCTCCATCCACAGACCCAGAGAACCTGCTGGATTGGGAGCGGGAGTGCCGTTCAGGGACAAGGCCCTGCATCATTCAGGTACTCTGTGTCCCCGGCAGGCACGGACACTCTCAAGGCTTGCTGAGCGTTATAGTGCGCCGGGGACAGTAGCGCTGTGCGCTGGGGTTAGGTCACTGCAGCTTTGCTGAGTGACGTTACATGTTGGGAACTACTGCGCCGACCGCTCCTGGAGCGGCGGCGCAGCTGCGACTTGTGGTGCACCGGGGACTTTGCGCCGACCGCGCTTTTACGGCGGCGGCGCTTCTAACTTTAGCCCCCGGCTTCTGCGCCTAGCGCCGCTTCGTTCCCGCCACCACCCTGTCAATCAGGGTAGGGGAGAGACGCTGCTCAATTGGCAGCGCCGAGGGCTGGAGCTTTATTTACATGCTCCAGCCCTCTCACTAGGCACAGTGGGAAGCAGGCTTCCCGCTCTTCGTCTGTATACGCCCAGGGCCCGCCCCCCCTCTCCACAAGGACGCCGGCAGCCATTACACATGCGGTCTGGCTGGGGAAAGGCAGCAGGCTCTGGGAGACCCAGACTGTGAGGCAAATCCCGGGATATGAAGATGAATTATGACTTCCAGTCATAATCGCTCATCACTCCCTGGCAGTGCCCCCCTCCCTTCTTGTTCTCAATGTCCAGCATCTGTGAAGGTGTTACACCTCCATGGCCATCTCCTGTGATATGGAGATGAGATGATGTGGGAACAATGGACACAGGAGGACTCCCTGCCGTGACCCTGTGGTAGGAGCTGCTATCTAATTAGCAAGCTTGGAAGTATCCAGACAGAACGACTCCAGTAAAAAATGGTTCATATCTCGCAAGCCATATTTCCGATAAATATGGCAACCATAAAAATGGTGTCTCCGCATGCGGACGATGCTGGCCCACCCTTTTTATGGGAGCGGGAGCTTGGGAAATACCCCAGGCGTGATATCAGCCAATGGGGAACTGGCAGACAGGTCATGAGTCCCCTCATTCTGTAGCTAAATTCATAACTGTCACAATGAGAGCGTTGGCGTCCGCCTACGACGCTCCCAGGCAAAGTTATGGCCATATTCCATGTTGTGGATTTTGTCCATAACTCCAGCCAGGGGTGGAGCAGTGCTCCCTCTGAGGTCACGAAGGTAGGAGGGGACCTGGATTTGCCCAGGTTGATAACCCTACTTCGGCCATTTTCCAGGGTTCTTTCGCTGGGGGTCACGTGTAGGAAACATCTGTGGGAGTTCCTAGAAACCTGGTCTACAGCGCCCCCCTGTGGCCAGACGCACAAGGTAACTGATTGAATTGCATACCTGTTTGTAAACCATGCTTTATCTGTGACTGTACTCTGACATATGTATATTCTGTAGATTCCCTATTGTATATATTGTAGTTTCTAGTGTGCTTTAGGCTGATTAAATTATATAATTAATCTTGGGCTGTTCTGTTATCTCGATCTTGAATCCCACGTCTGTGTGTTCGGCTAATAGTTACCGTAAATCGGTTGGTGGCAGCGAATTGCGCCAAGGATTATTGTGGGGAGGCCAGTGAGATTCGGGGAGATTTTATATATTCCGCCCGCGGAGGTCGGGGGAATATATACCTTACTCTCACCGGGGACCCTTCAATAATCGGCATAAGTAGTATAGCGGCCTCCTTGCTTATCGTCGGGCAATTCCATAATTGGCCTGACTATAAGAGGGGCGCTAGAGAGCGCATCACGTGCTCTGTCTGTCGGTCGGGAGGTATAGAGGAGGGGTGACCCCCACTTGTTACCCCCCGATTGTGACGTACTGATAGCCAGCGCGGGGAATTTCTGAGTGACCCCCCCGGTGGTTTGTGACATATTGGTGGCATAGCGGTGGGATCGAGATAATAGTGTGTGTGAGTGTGAGACCCATACTCCCAGACACTAAAGACTGCCTGCAGCAGCTGTGGCTGCTGGGGTCTTCAGACTAGCTCAACACTAGAGTGTCAGAGTGCAGATACTGTAAGGTGTGTGGAGGCATCAGGTGTCAGTTCTGTGTCAGTGACCAAAGTCTGCAAGAATGGCTGATGGCACCAGGAGCAGAGCTATGCAACTGGCCAATGCTAAGGCAGGAGCCGAAGAGAGGGAGGACGGTGCTGTGGACGATGAGGAGGTTGTCCACGAGCCCTCCAGGAGCTCGACGCCAGAAAACCGCTCTGCAGAGGACATCGCACAACCTGGGACTGCTGGACAAAATGAGGAGCAGCTCACCCAAGGGTCCTCAACGAGCCAGATGCCAGCCCTCCGCTCTGCAATGGACAGTGAATCACCAGGCTCCGCAGCGGGCCGCAGATCACCACGGGCCATTCCACCGAGCCTGGGAGGCTCGGATAGCCTTCCTCAAATGGCTATGGCCCTTCTCCAGGCTGGAGACCAGGAGGGCTACAAGGAACTCCTGGCAGAGCGCAGGGCAGAGCGGCAGGCAGCGCGTGACGCTGAGGCTGCGGAGCGGCAAGCAGTGCGTGAGGCTGCGGAGCGGCAAGCAGCACGTGAAGAGCGACAGCAACAGGCAGAGCGTGACTACCAGCTGCAGCTAGCTCAGCTCCGGCCCTCATCAGCCACACGTGACCTTCAAGACACCAAACTTCCAAAGGTCCGTGTTGAGGACTTCCCAGTGCTGGAGAAGGATGGAGACTTGGACTCTTTCCTGACTGCTTTTGAACGGACTTGCTTGCAGCACCATCTGGACAAGGACCAGTGGGCCAAATACCTGACCCCCCGTTTAAGGGGTAAGGCCCTGGAAATCCTTGGGGACTTGCCTACTGAGGCAGATCAGGGCTACGACACCATCAAGCGGGCCCTGATCCAACAGTACAACCTCACCCCAGAGTCCTACCGCAAGAAGTTCCGGAGCCTACAGAAGGGACCAAAGGACTCCTGGGCTGACCACCGGCGGGCACTTGCCCGAGCTGCCGACCACTGGACCCAAGGCCTGCAGCTTTCCACCGGACCGGAGATCCTGGACTTGTTCATCACGGAGCAACTCTTGTGGAACTGCCCTGAGGATCTCCGCCAGTTCATCCGAGACCAGAAGCCAAAGGGATCCACGGCTACAGCTGCCCTGGCCGATGACTACACCAACAATCGGGCTCCTGAGGCCAGGAGAGCAGCCACCAGCAGCACCTGGAGAGGGGGTAAGATGAACTCTGCGACTGCCCCACCTGCCCCTAGACTGCAGGGGGTGTCCCCCTCAACTCCCCTCTCCAGGCCCGTGGCAGAACCAAGACGGTGCCACCAGTGCAACCTACCTGGACACTTCAAGGCCATGTGCCCTCAGCGTCCCAAGGCCCCGGCTCCGTCCCCGTCCCAAGGGCCGCCCAAGGTGTATTGTGTGGGTGGGGGTGGGGGTAGGTCCCTGGACAGCTTCCAACCTGTCACCGTCGGCCGGTCTGTGACCATAGGACTGCGAGACAGCGCCTCGGAGGTGACTCTGGTGCGGCCTGAGATGGTGTCCCCCCAAGACTTGATCCCTGGAAAAACCCTCGCTGTCTCCGGGATTGGAGGCATTGACCCGGCGCTGCCTGTTGCTGGCATTTATGTGGACTGGGGCGCAGGGCGAGGGGTGAGGGAGGTGGGGGTAACTGATCGGATCCCTGCAAACGTGCTACTTGGGACAGATTTGGGGCAGATAACCTCCCAGTTTGGGCCCCCCCCAAGGGCTGAACCTTCAGCCCGTACTGACATGACTCCTAACAATGTTAATGTGTTATCTATGAATGATGTAAGGGAGGAGGGAGTGAACTCTGATATTTCTGCTTGCACAGACACCATAGACACACACACAGCTGCAGCTGTGACAGGGGAGGGGGTCAGAGAAAGGTGTGACAATGCCTCTACAAGTAATCAGCCTGTGAGCTGGGATCTGCTGCCCTCTGCAGGGATAAGCAGAGAGCAGGGTGCTGCAGGGGGAGGACCAGTGTGTGGGATGGGGGCTACCACAGCAAATGTGGGGTCCCCAGAGATTTCACAGCGGGGTTCTGTTGCTGCAGGAGGGGAACAGGCAGGTGAGATTGGGGCCGGTCCAGGAGCGGAAGTGCTCCCAGGTAAGATCTCGGTGCATGGTTCCCCCACAACCGGGGTGTCAGGAAGCCAGGTCGGTCTGCCTGAACCGGCGACTTGGTCAGGAACGGAGGAGGAGCAGGCACGACCCACGGTCGCAGCCGCTGTGGCCGCTGTCACCCGCAGTGGGAGTGCTGGAAGCCAAGGGGCCTCCCGGAGGTCCGATAGCTCTTCCCCTTCTGACCAAGTGGCAGCCGAGTCAGGTGGAGGCCAGGACACAGGTCCCGGGGTACTGACCGAAGATGTGACAGTCTCGTCGATTCTGGCCACATCTATTCAGGGGTTTCAGGCAGCGTTAGAAGCTGACGACAGCCTGAAAGCTCTTAAGGAGCAGGCGGCACAGCCTCCCTCGGACTCGGACCCGGAGCGAGTGGTCTGGGACCAAGGACGGCTGTACCGGGCCACGGTCCAGCAGGGTTCACCGGAGGCGTGGCCCAGGGACCGACAGTTGGTGGTACCCTATCCGTTCCGGACGGAGTTGTTGCGGATCGCACATGAGATTCCGATGGCCGGACACCTAGGGATCGCTAAGACCAAGGCCAGGTTAAACCAGCATTTCTACTGGCCAAAAATGGGGGCCGATGTGGCTGCCTACTGCCGTTCGTGTGAAACCTGTCAGAGAGTGGGGAAGGCGGGGCCACGCCCCAAAGCCCCACTGGTATCTCTGCCCATCATCGATGAGCCTTTCAGGAGGGTGGCTGTGGATCTGGTCGGCCCGCTGGCCATCCCCAGCAGCTCCGGGAAACGCTTCATACTGACGGTAGTGGACTATGCCACCCGGTACCCAGAAGCAGTGGCCTTGTCGTCCATTCGGGCTGACAAGGTGGCCACCGCATTGCTGGAGATTTTCTCCCGAGTGGGTTTTCCCCAGGAAATGCTCACTGACCGGGGGACCCAATTCATGTCCCAGCTGATGGAGGCCCTCTGTAAGCAAGTCCAGGTGCGACATCTGGTGGCCAGCCCGTACCATCCACAGACTAATGGCCTGTGCGAGCGGTTCAATGGCACCTTAAAGCAGATGCTTAAGATGTTGGTCGACTCCCATGGGCGTGACTGGGAGCGGTATCTCCCACACCTGTTATTTGCTTACCGGGAGGTTCCACAGGCCTCAACAGGATTCTCACCGTTTGAGCTCCTGTACGGGCGACGTTTGCGGGGCCCCCTGGCTCTGGTGAAAGAGGCTTGGGAAGGGGATTTGGCCACCCCTGGAGTGTCGGTTATCGAGTATGTCATGCGCTTCCGGGACAAAATGCAGGCCTTGACGCAACTGGTACACGACAATATGGCTCAAGCCCAGGCCGATCAGAAGCGTTGGTACGACCAGAACGCTTGTGAGAGGACCTACCAAGTGGGTCAAAAGGTGTGGGTACTGGTCCCCGTACCACAGGACAAGCTTCAGGCAGCCTGGGAAGGCCCATACCTCGTGTACCAGCAGCTCAACCCTGTGACGTACCTGGTCACCCTGGACCCTGCCCGTGGAAGGCGGAAGCCCTTCCATGTGAACATGATGAAGGCACATCATGAGCGGGAGGCATGTGCGCTCCCCGTGTGCAACCTGCCCGAGGAGGGAGAAGCGGAAACCCTCTTGGATATGCTAGCCCAGGTTAGGGCAGGCGGATCCATTGAGGATGTGGAGGTTGGCCACCAGCTCTTGGAGGACCAACGGTCCCAGCTGTGGGCCACCCTCCTCCCCTTCCGGGGGTTGTTTACCAACCAGCCCGGAAGGACTGACTTGGCTGTCCATCACGTGGACACTGGGGATCATCCCCCGATCCGGCGTTCAGCATATCGGGTCTCCCTGGAGGTGCAGCAACACATGCGCCAGGAGATTGACGAGATGCTGAAGCTGGGGGTGATCCAGGCATCCAACAGCGCTTGGGCCTCGCCTGTAGTCCTCGTCCCTAAGAAGGACCGAACCACTCGGTTCTGCGTGGACTACAGGGGGCTCAATGCTGTCACGGTCGCCGATGCGTACCCAATGCCACGCATCGATGACCTGCTCGATCAGTTGGCCGGGGCTCAGTACCTGACCATCATGGACCTGAGCCGGGGATATTGGCAGATCCCCCTGACTCGCAAGGCCAGGGAACGCTCTGCCTTTATTACCCCATTTGGACTATACGAGTCCACGGTGATGCCATTCGGGATGAGGAATGCCCCTGCCACTTTCCAGCGGATGGTCAACACCCTGCTCAAGGGACTTGAAGGGTACGCGGCCGCGTACCTAGATGACATTGCCGTCTTCAGTCCCACCTGGGAGGACCACCTAGAGCATCTAGCACAGGTGCTCAGGCGGATCCACCGGGCAGGTTTGACCATCAAGCCGGGAAAGTGTCAGCTGGCCATGAGCGAGGTCCAGTACCTCGGTCACCGGGTAGGCGGGAGAACACTGAAGCCCGAGCCTGAGAAAGTGGAGGCCATCGCATCCTGGCCCACCCCCAGGACCAAGAAGCAGGTGATGTCCTTCTTGGGGACCGCTGGGTACTATAGGAGGTTTGTTCCACGCTATAGTAGCCTGGCAAAGCCCTTGACGGACCTCACCAAGAAGAAGCTGCCCTCTGCAGTCGATTGGACAATGGACTGCGAGACAGCCTTCCAGGCCCTAAAGGACGCCCTGTCCAGCCCGCCCGTGCTACAGGCAGCCGACTTCACGCGGCCGTTTGTAGTACAGACCGACGCCAGTGACTTCGGCCTCGGTGCGGTGCTCAGCCAGGTGGACTCTGCGAGCCAAGAGCACCCAGTCTTGTACCTGAGCAGGAAGCTGTTACCAAGGGAAGTGGCCTATTCCACGATGGAGAAGGAGTGCCTGGCCATAGTGTGGGCCCTGCAGCGTCTGCAACCCTATCTATACGGGCGCCACTTCATCGTGGAGACGGACCACAATCCCCTCAGCTGGTTGCACACCGTCTCTGGGACGAATGGGCGATTGTTGCGATGGAGCCTTGCGCTCCAGCAATACAACTTCACCATTCGCCACAAAAGGGGCCGTGACCACGGTAACGCAGACGGGCTGTCCCGACAAGGAGAGGTCGCGGACGGGCGCACGGGGGAACACCGGAGTGTGCTGCCCCCTAGCGCCCTCAAAAGGGGGGAGGTGTGAGGCAAATCCCGGGATATGAAGATGAATTATGACTTCCAGTCATAATCGCTCATCACTCCCTGGCAGTGCCCCCCTCCTTTCTTGTTCTCAATGTCCAGCATCTGTGAAGGTGTTACACCTCCATGGCCATCTCCTGTGATATGGAGATGAGATGATGTGGGAACAATGGACACAGGAGGACTCCCTGCCGTGACCCTGTGGTAGGAGCTGCTATCTAATTAGCAAGCTTGGAAGTATCCAGACAGAACGACTCCAGTAAAAAATGGTTCATATCTCGCAAGCCATATTTCCGATAAATATGGCAACCATAAAAATGGTGTCTCCGCATGCGGACGATGCTGGCCCACCCTTTTTATGGGAGCGGGAGCTTGGGAAATACCCCAGGCGTGATATCAGCCAATGGGGAACTGGCAGACAGGTCATGAGTCCCCTCATTCTGTAGCTAAATTCATAACTGTCACAATGAGAGCGTTGGCGTCCGCCTACGACGCTCCCAGGCAAAGTTATGGCCATATTCCATGTTGTGGATTTTGTCCATAACTCCAGCCAGGGGTGGAGCAGTGCTCCCTCTGAGGTCACGAAGGTAGGAGGGGACCTGGATTTGCCCAGGTTGATAACCCTACTTCGGCCATTTTCCAGGGTTCTTTCGCTGGGGGTCACGTGTAGGAAACATCTGTGGGAGTTCCTAGAAACCTGGTCTACAGCGCCCCCCTGTGGCCAGACGCACAAGGTAACTGATTGAATTGCATACCTGTTTGTAAACCATGCTTTATCTGTGACTGTACTCTGACATATGTATATTCTGTAGATTCCCTATTGTATATATTGTAGTTTCTAGTGTGCTTTAGGCTGATTAAATTATATAATTAATCTTGGGCTGTTCTGTTATCTCGATCTTGAATCCCACGTCTGTGTGTTCGGCTAATAGTTACCGTAAATCGGTTGGTGGCAGCGAATTGCGCCAAGGATTATTGTGGGGAGGCCAGTGAGATTCGGGGAGATTTTATATATTCCGCCCGCGGAGGTCGGGGGAATATATACCTTACTCTCACCGGGGACCCTTCAATAATCGGCATAAGTAGTATAGCGGCCTCCTTGCTTATCGTCGGGCAATTCCATAATTGGCCTGACTATAAGAGGGGCGCTAGAGAGCGCATCACGTGCTCTGTCTGTCGGTCGGGAGGTATAGAGGAGGGGTGACCCCCACTTGTTACCCCCCGATTGTGACGTACTGATAGCCAGCGCGGGGAATTTCTGAGTGACCCCCCCGGTGGTTTGTGACACAGACTAAAGGGATTTCGGCGACCACACACCCGCTCCTAAGCGGGCGGTAAGCAGCACATTAGTGCTGGCCCCACTAGTGCCTCAGTGTTATATTAGTGTACTTTTTTTCTTAGTACCATATATATATATATATATAGTTGCACTGTAAGGTCGCTTCTTGGCTGGACACCCTGTACTGCTCTGAGGAGGCAGCAACATGTCATCCGCAAAACGCAAGGGTGCCAAGGCACAGGCTGTGTACACTGTTTGTGCTGCATGTGGGGCTGATCTACCGGCAGGCTCCAATGACTCTCATTGTGTGCAATGTTCAGTCCCAGTGGCACTTCGTCAGCCAGAGCCTATGGTGGTAGTGGCCCAGGCAGACACGCCTGTGAACCCTGCCCCGGTGACGGGGACAGACTTTGCAGTTTTTGCTGATAAAATGTCTGTGACTATGACAAAAATCCTGGAGACCTTGCAGGCCAGGTCAGTTCCTCAGACCATGGACACTGCTGTGTCTATGCTCTCCGGTCCCCCTCAGTTGGAACTAATCCGTACTTCAAGGGGGTCTCAAGCATCACAGGCTGAAGTCTCTGACTCAGATGACAGTCCCAGGCAGCCTAAGCGGGCTCGCTGGGAAAGACCCTCGACGTCATCACACTGCTCAGGGTCTCAGCGAGAAGAGTCTCTCTGTGATGAGACTGAGGACGGTGATCAGGATTCTAATCCTGAGGCCCCTCTCAATCTGGATGCCCCTGATGGTGACGCCATGGTTAATGACCTTATATCGGCAATTAATAGGCTGTTGGATATTTCTCCCCCAGCCCCTTCTGCAGAGGAGGCAGCTGCACAGCAGGAGAAGTTCCATTTCCTGTATCCCAAGCGTAAATTAAGTGCTTTTTTGGACCACTCTGACTTCAGAGAATCGATCCAGAAACACGACGCTCATCCAGACAAGCGTTTCTCTAAACGTTCTAAGGATACCCGTTATCCTTTTCCCTCTGAGGTGACCAAACGCTGGACCCAGTGTCCAAAGGTGGATCCCCCAATCTCCAGGCTTGCGGCTAGATCCATAGTCGCAGTAGAGGATGGCGCTTCACTTAAAGATGCCAACGACAGACAGATGGACCTTTGGTTGAAATCTGTCTATGAAGCTATCGGCGCGTCGTTTGCTCCAGCATTCGCGGCCGTGTGGGCACTACAAGCTATTTCAGCTGGTTTAGCACAGGTGGATGCTTTCATACATCCAGCAGTGCCGCAGGTGGCGTCCCTAACTTCGCAAATGTCTGCGTTTGCGACCTATGCTATCAATGCTGTCCTAGAATCTACGAGCCGTACCGCTATGGCGTCCGCCAATTCTGTGGTTTTGCGCAGAGCCTTGTGGTTAAAGGACTGGAAAGCAGATGCTGGTTCCAAAAAATGCTTAACCAGCTTGCCATTATCTAGAGACAGACTGTTTGGTGAGCCATTGGCTGAAATCATAAAACAGTCCAAGGGTAAGGACTCTTCCTTACCACAGCCCAGAGCAAGTAAACCTCAACAGAAAAAGTGGCAGTCGAGGTTTCGGTCCTTTCGAGGCTCGGGCAAGGCCCAATTCTCCTCGTCCAAACGGACTCAGAAAGAACAAGGGAGCTCAGATTCCTGGCGGGCTCACTCACGCCCCAGGAAAGCAAATGGAGGAACCGCTTCCAAAGCGGCTACCTCATGACTTTCGGCCTCCTCCCTCCGCATCCTCGGTCGGTGGCAGGCTCTCCCGCTTTTGCGACATTTGGCTGTCACAGGTCAAAGACCGGTGGGTAACATACATTTTGTCTCGCGGGTACAGAATCGAGTTCAGTTCTCGGCCTCCACTTCGGTTCTTCAGAACCTCCCCACACCCCAACCGAGCAGATGCCCTGCTGCAGGCGGTGGACTCTCTAAGAGCAGAAGGAGTCGTGATCCCTGTCCCCCCTCAGGAACGGGGGCGAGGATTTTACTCCAATCTCTTTGTGGTTCCAAAAAAGGACGGCTCCTTCCGTCCTGTTCTGGACCTAAAACTGCTCAACAAGCATGTGAACGCCAGGCGGTTCCGGATGGAATCCCTCCGCTCAGTCATTGCCTCAATGTCTCAAGGAGATTTCCTAGCATCAATAGACATCAAAGATGCTTATCTCCACGGGCCGATTGCTACAGAGCACCAACGCTTTCTACGCTTCGTGATAGGAGACGACCATCTTCAGTTCGTAGCTCTGCCATTTGGTCTGGCGACAGCCCCTCGGGTGTTCACCAAGATCATGGCGGCAGTGGTAGCAGTCTTGCACTCTCACGGACACTCTGTGATCCCTTACTTGGACGATCTACTGGTCAAGGCACCCTCTCAAGAGGCATGCCAACTCAGCCTGAATGTTGCACTGGAGACTCTCCAGGCGTTCGGGTGGATCATCAACTTCCCAAAGTCAAATCTGTCACCGACCCAATCACTAACGTATCTTGGCATGGAGTTTCATACTCTCTCAGCGATAGTGAAGCTTCCGCTGGACAAGCAGCGGTCTCTACAGACTGGGGTGCAGGCTCTCCTTCAAAGTCAGTCGCACTCCTTAAGACGCCTCATGCACTTCCTCGGGAAGATGGTGGCGGCAATAGAGGCGGTTCCGTTTGCGCAGTTTCATCTGTGTCCACTTCAATGGGACATTCTCCGCCAATGGGACGGGAAGTCAACATCCCTGGACAGGAAAGTCTCCCTTTCCCAGACGGCCAAGGACTCTCTGCAGTGGTGGCTCCTTTCCACCTCATTATCACAGGGAAGATCCTTCCTACCACCGTCCTGGGCGGTGGTCACGACAGACGCGAGTCTGTCAGGGTGGGGAGCAGTGTTTCTCCACCACAGGGCTCAGGGTACGTGGACTCAGCAGGAGTCCACCCTTCAGATCAATGTTCTGGAAATCAGAGCAGTGTATCTTGCCCTACTAGCCTTCCAGCAGTGGCTGGAAGGGAAGCAGATCCGAATTCAGTCGGACAACTCCACAGCGGTGGCATACATCAACCACCAAGGGGGGACACGCAGTTGGCAAGCCTTCCAGGAAGTCCGGCGGATTCTGATGTGGGTGGAAGCCACGGCCTCCACCATATCCGCAGTTCACATCCCCGGCGTAGAAAACTGGGAAGCAGACTTCCTCAGTCGCCAGGGCATGGACGCAGGGGAATGGTCCCTTCACCCGGACGTGTTTCAGGAAATCTGTCGCCGATGGGGAAGGCCGGACGTCGACCTAATGGCGTCCCGGCACAACAACAAGGTCCCAACCTTCATGGCAAGGTCTCGCGATCAAAGAGCTCTAGCAGCAGACGCCCTAGTGCAAGATTGGTCGCAGTTCCGGCTCCCTTATGTGTTTCCACCTCTGGCACTCTTGCCCAGAGTGCTACGCAAGATCAGATCCGACTGCAGCCGCGTCGTACTCGTCGCTCCAGACTGGCCGAGGAGGGCGTGGTATCCGGATCTGTGGCATCTCACGGTCGGCCAACCGTGGGCACTACCAGACCGACCAGACTTACTGTCCCAAGGGCCGTTTTTCCATCGGAATTCTGCGGCCCTGAACCTGACTGTGTGGCCATTGAGTCCTGGATCCTAGCGTCTTCAGGCTTATCCCAAGGGGTCGTTGCCACCATGAGACAGGCTAGGAAGCCCACGTCTGCTAAGATCTACCACAGAACGTGGAGGATATTCTTATCCTGGTGCTCTGCTCAGGGAGTGTCTCCCTGGCCATTTGCATTGCCTACCTTTCTTTCTTTCCTGCAATCTGGGTTAGAAAAAGGTTTGTCGCTCGGCTCCCTTAAAGGACAAGTCTCGGCGCTATCCGTCTTTTTTCAGAAGCGTCTAGCACGACTTTCTAAGGTGCGCACGTTCCTACAGGGGGTTTGCCATATCGTTCCCCCGTACAAGCGGCCGTTAGATCCATGGGATCTGAACAGGGTACTAGTTGCCCTCCAGAAGCCGCCCTTCGAGCCTCTGAGGGAGGTTTCACTTTCTAGACTATCACAGAAAGTGGCTTTTCTGGTAGCGATCACATCTCTTCGGAGAGTGTCTGAGCTGGCAGCGCTGTCATCCAAGGCTCCCTTCCTGGTCTTCCACCAGGACAAGGTAGTGCTGCGCCCCATTCAGGAGTTTCTCCCGAAGGTGGTATCCTCTTTTCATCTTAATCAGGATATCTCTTTGCCTTCGTTTTGTCCTCATGCAGTTCATCGGTATGAGAAGGATTTACATTTGTTAGATCTGGTGAGAGCACTCAGAATCTACATTTCCCGCACGGCGCCCCTGCGCCGTTCGGATGCACTCTTTGTCCTTGTCGCTGGTAAGCGCAAAGGGTCGCAGGCTTCTAAGGCCACCCTGGCTCGATGGATCAAAGAACCAATTCTTGAAGCCTACCGTTCTGCTGGGCTTCCGGTTCCATCAGGGCTGAAGGCCCATTCTACCAGAGCCGTGGGTGCATCCTGGGCATTGCGACACCAGGCTACGGCTCAACAGGTGTGCCAGGCAGCTACCTGGTCGAGTCTGCACACTTTCACCAAACATTATCAGGTGCATACCTATGCTTCGGCGGACGCCGGCCTAGGTAGAAGAGTCCTGCAGGCGGCAGTTGCCTCCCCGTAGGGGAGGGCTGTCTTCGCAGCTCTAACATGAGGTATTTCTTTACCCACCCAGGGACAGCTTTTGGACGTCCCAATCGTCTGGGTCTCCCAATGGAGCGCCGAAGAAGAAGGGAATTTTGTTACTTACCGTAAATTCCTTTTCTTCTAGCTCCTATTGGGAGACCCAGCACCCGCCCTGTTGTCCTTCGGGATTTTTGGTTTGTTTGCGGGTACACATGTTGTTCATGTTGAACGGTTTTCAGTTCTCCGACGTTACTTCGGAGTGAATTTGTTTAAACCAGTTATTGGCTTTCCTCCTTCTTGCTTTTGCACTAAAACTGGTGAGCCAGTGATCCCACTGGGGGTGTATAGCCAGAAGGGGAGGGGCCTTACACTTTTTAGTGTAGTGCTTTGTGTGGCCTCCGGAGGCAGAAGCTATACACCCAATCGTCTGGGTCTCCCAATAGGAGCTAGAAGAAAAGGAATTTACGGTAAGTAACAAAATTCCCTTCTTTTCCGCACTTGGAATTTTTTTTGCCGTTTTCCAGTACACTATATGGTATAACTTATGGTTTCATTTAAAAGTACAACTCGTCCCGCAAAAAACAAGCCCTCATATGGCAAGATTGACGGAAAAATAAAAAAGTTACGGCTCTCGGAAGAAGGGGAGCAAAAAACAAAAACGGAAAGTGCCCAGGGGCTGAAGGGGTTAAAGAGACCACCACCCCAAAAGTAAGCGCAGCCCTCCCCCCACACTCACCAGACCCTCACCAGGGGGACAGCGGTGCAGATCTCTGTGTGAGAGCCCATTCACTTACCCACTCTTAATTGTGCCCCTTGTGCTGCCCCATACACATGAGCCTGAGATCCGCGTCCTCCGATAAGGCCCTTTTATGTGGGCTCCAGACTGTGCACGGGCTGCAGATTCTGGGGGACGCAGGCTGGGAATTGTGGGACTGTACCCACCCTGGCGTAGCACCCTCCCCTCACGTAGCACTCGTCAGGGTGCGTGTACTAATGTGATGCTGTCTGCTTCTGGTAGGTGAATGCGGTGGACCTGCACAATGCTGAGCACCACATGGCGGTGGAGGCGCTGCGCAGCTCTGGCAGCTCCGTGTCTATGACTGTGTTAAGGGAGCGGATGGTGGAGCCCGACAACCCGATCACGGTGACCCCGCTACGGCCCGAAGACGACTACAATCCACGGGAGAAACGCGTCGTCGTTCCTTATCCAGATGAAGAGGAGGAGCCGCCTCCGCGCAGTCGAAACCAGCGCCTCTCCGCCTGTCTGATCCGGAACGATAAAGGCCTGGGGTTCAGCATCGCTGGGGGTGTCGGCAGCACTCCATACCGGGTGGGAGACACTGTGAGTATGTACCGGGTGCGGGAGGAGCAGACATCGGGACTGATCAGTCAGCAGTGCAGAAGGAGCAGACGTCAGTCAGCAGTGCAGGCAGGAGGAGCAGACGTCAGTCAGCAGTGCGGGAGGAGCAGACGTCAGTCAGCAGTGCAGGAGGAGCAGACGTCAGTCAGCAGTGCAGGAGGAGCAGACGTCAGTCAGCAGTGCAGGAGGAGCAGACGTCAGTCAGCAGTGCAGGAGGAGCAGACGTCAGTCAGCAGTGCAGGAGGAGCAGACATCCGTCAGCGGTGCAGGAGGAGCAGACATCGGTCAGCAGTGCAGGAGGGGCAGACATCAGTCAGCAGTGCAGGAGGAGCAGACGTCAGTCAGCAGTGCAGGAGGAGCAGACATCAGTCAGCGGTGCAGGAGGAGCAGACGTCAGTCAGCAGTGCAGGAGGAGCAGACATCAGTCAGCAGTGCAGGAGGAGCAGACATCAGTCAGCAGTGCAGGAGGAGCAGACATCAGTCAGCAGTGCAAGAGGAGCAGACATCAGTCAGCAGTGCAGGAAGAGCAGACATCAGTCAGCAGTGCAGGAGGAGCAGACGTCAGTCAGCAGTGCAGGAGGAGCAGACATCAGTCAGCGGTGCGGGAGGAGCAGACGTCAGTCAGCAGTGCAGGAAGAGCAGGCGTCAGTCAGCAGTGCAAGAGGAGCAGACATCAGTCAGCAGTGCAGGAGGAGCAGACATCAGTCAGCAGTGCAAGAGGAGCAGACATCAGTCAGCAGTGCAGGAAGAGCAGACGTCAGTCAGCAGTGCAGGAAGAGCAGACGTCAGTCAGCAGTGCAGGAGGAGCAGACGTCAGTCAGCAGTGCAGGAGGAGCAGACGTCAGTCAGCAGTGCAGGAGGGGCAGACGTCAGTCAGCAGTGCGGGAGGAGCAGACGTCAGTCAGCAGTGCAGGAGGGGCAGACATCAGTCAGCAGTGCGGGAGGAGCAGACGTCAGTCAGCATTTCAGGAGGGGCAGACATCAGTCAGCAGTGCGGGAGGAGCAGGCGTCAGTCAGCAGTGCAGGAGGAGCAGACATCAGTCAGCGGTGCGGGAGGAGCAGACATCAGTCAGCGGTGCGGGAGGAGCAGACATCAGTCAGCAGTGCAGGAGGAGCAGACGTCAGTCAGCAGTGCAGGAGGAGCAGACGTCAGTCAGCAGTGCAGGAGGAGCAGACATCAGTCAGCGGTGCGGGAGGAGCAGACGTCAGTCAGCAGTGCAGGAAGAGCAGGCGTCAGTCAGCAGTGCAAGAGGAGCAGACATCAGTCAGCAGTGCAGGAGGAGCAGACGTCAGTCAGCAGTGCAGGAGGAGCAGACATCAGTCAGCAGTGCAGGAGGAGCAGACGTCAGTCAGCAGTGCAGGAGGAGCAGACGTCAGTCAGCAGTGCAGGAGGAGCAGACGTCAGTCAGCAGTGCAGGAGGAGCAGACGTCAGTCAGCAGTGCAGGAGGAGCAGACGTCAGTCAGCAGTGCAGGAGGAGCAGACGTCAGTCAGCAGTGCAGGAGGAGCAGACGTCAGTCAGCAGTGCAGGAGGAGCAGACGTCAGTCAGCAGTGCAGGAGGAGCAGACATCCGTCAGCAGTGCAGGAGGAGCAGACATCCGTCAGCGGTGCAGGAGGAGCAGACATCAGTCAGCAGTGCAGGAGGAGCAGACATCAGTCAGCAGTGCAGGAAGAGCAGGCGTCAGTCAGCAGTGCAAGAGGAGCAGACATCAGTCAGCAGTGCAGGAGGAGCAGACGTCAGTCAGCAGTGCAGGAGGAGCAGACATCAGTCAGCAGTGCAAGAGGAGCAGACATCAGTCAGCAGTGCAGGAGGAGCAGACGTCAGTCAGCAGTGCAGGAGGAGCAGACGTCAGTCAGCAGTGCAGGAGGAGCAGACGTCAGTCAGCAGTGCAGGAGGAGCAGACGTCAGTCAGCAGTGCAGGAGGAGCAGACGTCAGTCAGCAGTGCAGGAGGAGCAGACGTCAGTCAGCAGTGCAGGAGGAGCAGACGTCAGTCAGCAGTGCAGGAGGAGCAGACGTCAGTCAGCAGTGCGGGAGGAGCAGACGTCAGTCAGCAGTGCGGGAGGAGCAGACGTCAGTCAGCAGTGCGGGAGGAGCAGACGTCAGTCAGCAGTGCGGGAGGAGCAGACGTCGGTCAGCAGTGCGGGAGGAGCAGACGTCGGTCAGCAGTGCGGGAGGAGCAGACGTCGGTCAGCAGTGCGGGAGGAGCAGACGTCGGTCAGCAGTGCGGGAGGAGCAGACGTCAGTCAGCAGTGCAGGAGGAGCAGACGTCAGTCACCGCTGCAGGAGGAGCAGACGTCGGTCAGCAGTGCAGGAGGAGCAGACGCTGTGTTATCAGACTTTATTATTGAAGTCCTGTCGGCAGTGCAGTTGGAGCAGACCTTGTCTTCTCGGTGGAGAGGTCAGATCTGTGTCCTCCTGTCAGCAGTGCAGGAGGAGCAGACGTCAGTCAGCGGTGCAGGAGGAGCAGACGTCAGTCAGCAGTGCAGGAGGAGCAGACATCAGTCAGCAGTGCAGGAGGAGCAGACATCAGTCAGCAGTGCAGGAGGAGCAGACATCAGTCAGCAGTGCAGGAAGAGCAGACATCAGTCAGCAGTGCAGGAGGAGCAGACGTCAGTCAGCAGTGCAGGAGGAGCAGACATCAGTCAGCGGTGCGGGAGGAGCAGACGTCAGTCAGCAGTGCAGGAAGAGCAGGCGTCAGTCAGCAGTGCAAGAGGAGCAGACATCAGTCAGCAGTGCAGGAGGAGCAGACATCAGTCAGCAGTGCAAGAGGAGCAGACATCAGTCAGCAGTGCAGGAAGAGCAGACGTCAGTCAGCAGTGCAGGAAGAGCAGACGTCAGTCAGCAGTGCAAGAGGAGCAGACATCAGTCAGCAGTGCAGGAGGAGCAGACGTCAGTCAGCAGTGCAGGAGGAGCAGACGTCAGTCAGCAGTGCAAGAGGAGCAGACATCAGTCAGCAGTGCAGGAGGAGCAGACGTCAGTCAGCAGTGCAGGAGGAGCAGACGTCAGTCAGCAGTGCAGGAGGAGCAGACGTCAGTCAGCAGTGCAGGAGGAGCAGACGTCAGTCAGCAGTGCAGGAGGAGCAGACGTCAGTCAGCAGTGCAGGAGGAGCAGACGTCAGTCAGCAGTGCAGGAGGAGCAGACGTCAGTCAGCAGTGCAGGAGGAGCAGACGTCAGTCAGCAGTGCAGGAGGAGCAGACGTCAGTCAGCAGTGCGGGAGGAGCAGACGTCGGTCAGCAGTGCAGGAAGAGCAGACGTCAGTCACCGCTGCAGGAGGAGCAGACGTCGGTCAGCAGTGCAGGAGGAGCAGACGCTGTGTTATCAGACTTTATTATTGAAGTCCTGTCGGCAGTGCAGTTGGAGCAGACCTTGTCTTCTCGGTGGAGAGGTCAGATCTGTGTCCTCCTGTCGGCAGTGCAGTTGGAGCAGACCTTGTCTTCTCGGTGGAGAGGTCAGATCTGTGTCCTCCTGTCGGCAATGCAGTTGGAGTAAACCTTGTCTTCTCGGTGGAGAGGTCAGATCTGTGTCCTCCTGTCGGCAGTGCAGTTGGAGCAGACCTTGTCTTCTCGGTGGAGAGGTCAGATCTGGGTCCTCCTGTCGGCAGTGCAGTTGGAGCAGACCTAGTCTTCTCGGTGGAGAGGTCAGATCTGTGTCCTCCTGTCGGCAGTGCAGTTGGAGCAGACCTTGTCTTCTCGGTGGAGAGGTCAGATCTGTGTCCTCCTGTCGGCAGTGCAGTTGGAGCAGACCTTGTCTTCTCGGTGGAGAGGTCAGATCTGTGTCCTGTCGGCAGTGCAGTTGGAGCAGACCTTGTCTTCTCGGTGGAGAGGTCAGATCTGTGTCCTCCTGTCGGCAGTGCAGTTGGAGCAGACCTTGTCTTCTCGGTGGAGAGGTCAGATCTGTGTCCTCCTGTCGGCAGTGCAGTTGGAGCAGACCTTGTCTTCTCGGTGGAGAGGTCAGATCTGTGTCCTCCTGTCGGCAGTGCAGTTGGAGCAGACCTTGTCTTCTCGGTGGAGAGGTCAGATCTGTGTCCTCCTGTCGGCAGTGCAGTTGGAGCAGACCTTGTCTTCTCGGTGGAGAGGTCAGATCTGTGTCCTCCTGTCGGCAGTGCAGTTGGAGCAGACCTTGTCTTCTCGGTGGAGAGGTCAAATCTGTGTCCTCCTGTCGGCAGTGCAGTTGGAGCAGACCTTGTCTTCTCGGCGGAGAGGTCAGATCTGTGTCCTCCTGTCGGCAGTGCAGTTGGAGCAGACCTTGTCTTCTCGGGGGAGAGGTCACATCTGTGTCCTCCTGTCGGCAGTGCAGTTGGAGCAGACCTTGTCTTCTCGGTGGAGAGGTCACATCTGTGTCCTCCTGTCGGCAGTGCAGTTGGAGCAGACCTTGTCTTCTCGGTGGAGAGGTCAGATCTGTGTCCTCCTGTCGGCAGTGCAGTTGGAGTAGACCGTGTCTTCTCGGTGGAGAGGTCAGATCTGTGTCCTCCTGTCGGCAGTGCAGTTGGAGCAGACCTTGTCTTCTCGGTAGAAAGGTCAGATCTGTGTCCTCCTGTCGGCAGTGCAGTTGGAGCAGATCTTGTCTTCTCGGTAGAGCGGTCAGATCTGTGTCCTCCTGTCGGCAGTGCAGTTGGAGCAGACCTTGTCTTCTCGGTGGAGAGGTCAGATCTGTGTCCTCCTGTCGGCAGTGCAGTTGGAGCAGACCTTGTCTTCTCGGTGGAGAGGTCAGATCTGTGTCCTCCTGTCGGCAATGCAGTTGGAGTAAACCTTGTCTTCTCAGTGGAGAGGTCAGATCTGTGTCCTCCTGTCGGCAGTGCAGTTGGAGCAGACCTTGTCTTCTCGGTGGAGAGGTCAGATCTGTGTCCTCCTGTCGGCAGTGCAGTTGGAGCAGACCTTGTCTTCTCGGTGGAGAGGTCAGATCTGTGTCCTCCTGTCGGCAGTGCAGTTGGAGCAGACCTAGTCTTCTCGGTGGAGAGGTCAGATCTGTGTCCTCCTGTCGGCAGTGCAGTTGGAGCAGACCTTGTCTTCTCGGTGGAGAGGTCAGATCTGTGTCCTCCTGTCGGCAGTGCAGTTGGAGCAGACCTTGTCTTCTCGGTGGAGAGGTCAGATCTGTGTCCTCCTGTCGGCAGTGCAGTTGGAGCAGACCTAGTCTTCTCGGTGGAGAGGTCAGATCTGTGTCCTCCTGTCGGCAGTGCAGTTGGAGCAGACCTAGTCTTCTCGGTGGAGAGGTCAGATCTGTGTCCTCCTGTCGGCAGTGCAGTTGGAGCAGACCTTGTCTTCTCGGTGGAGAGGTCAGATCTGTGTCCTCCTGTCGGCAGTGCAGTTGGAGCAGACCTTGTCTTCTCGGTGGAGAGGTCAGATCTGTGTCCTCCTGTCGGCAGTGCAGTTGGAGCAGACCTAGTCTTCTCGGTGGAGAGGTCAGATCTGTGTCCTCCTGTCGGCAGTGCAGTTGGAGCAGACCTTGTCTTCTCGGTGGAGAGGTCAGATCTGTGTCCTCCTGTCGGCAATGCAGTTGGAGTAAACCTTGTCTTCTCAGTGGAGAGGTCAGATCTGTGTCCTCCTGTCGGCAGTGCAGTTGGAGCAGACCTTGTCTTCTCGGTGGAGAGGTCAGATCTGTGTCCTCCTGTCGGCAGTGCAGTTGGAGCAGACCTTGTCTTCTCGGTGGAGAGGTCAGATCTGTGTCCTCCTGTCGGCAGTGCAGTTGGAGCAGACCTAGTCTTCTCGGTGGAGAGGTCAGATCTGTGTCCTCCTGTCGGCAGTGCAGTTGGAGCAGACCTTGTCTTCTCGGTGGAGAGGTCAGATCTGTGTCCTCCTGTCGGCAGTGCAGTTGGAGCAGACCTAGTCTTCTCGGTGGAGAGGTCAGATCTGTGTCCTCCTGTCGGCAGTGCAGTTGGAGCAGACCTTGTCTTCTCGGTGGAGAGGTCAGATCTGTGTCCTCCTGTCGGCAGTGCAGTTGGAGCAGACCTTGTCTTCTCGGTGGAGAGGTCAGATCTGTGTCCTCCTGTCGGCAGTGCAGTTGGAGCAGACCTAGTCTTCTCGGTGGAGAGGTCAGATCTGTGTCCTCCTGTCGGCAGTGCAGTTGGAGCAGACCTTGTCTTCTCGGTGGAGAGGTCAGATCTGTGTCCTCCTGTCGGCAGTGCAGTTGGAGCAGACCTTGTCTTCTCGGTGGAGAGGTCAGATCTGTGTCCTCCTGTCGGCAGTGCAGTTGGAGCAGACCTTGTCTTCTCGGTGGAGAGGTCAGATCTGTGTCCTCCTGTCGGCAGTGCAGTTGGAGCAGACCTAGTCTTCTCGGTGGAGAGGTCAGATCTGTGTCCTCCTTTCGGCAGTGCAGTTGGAGCAGACCTTGTCTTCTCGGTGGAGAGGTCAGATCTGTGTCCTCCTGTCGGCAGTGCAGTTGGAGCAGACCTTGTCTTCTCGGTGGAGAGGTCAGATCTGTGTCCTCCTGTCGGCAGTGCAGTTGGAGCAGACCTCTCCTCATGTCTCATTAGGTTGTCCCTAGTGAGTGTCCAGGGGCTGAAAATAACCGTCCAGTTAGGTGACACCGGGGCTCGGAGTATTTTTGGAGGAGTGATGACGCGGCTCCGTCCAGTCTGCGAGTCTCACTACATGGCGGTATAACGTCCCGTCCATGATGTGACTTCTCCCTTCCCTTCCAGGGTATATTCATCTCTCGGATCGCGGAGGGTGGAGCTGCCCACCGGGACGGGACCCTCCGAGTCGGCGACCAGGTGCTGTCTGTAAGTAGCCTGCGAGGGGTTAATGTGGGTGCTGGGGACTGTCCCTTGTCACCGATGGCCAACTGTCCGCAGCGGGAGGGGCTGTGTTCGCTCAGGGCGACGGGTTATCAGCAGGTGGAGCAGACTTCGTTCGTGTTCTGTGTAGATGAGAGCGGTCGGTGGTGCAGGTGGAGCAGACCTCGTGTTCTCTGTAGATGAGAGCGGTCGGTGGTGCAGGTGGAGCAGACCTTTTGTTCTCTGTAGATGAGAGCGGTCGGTGGTGCAGGTGGAGCAGATCTCGTGTTCTGTGTAGATGAGAGCGGTCGGTGGTGCAGGTGGAGCAGACCTCGTGTTCTGTGTAGATGAGAACAGTCGGTGGTGCAGGTGGAGCAGACCTCGTGTTCTGTGTAGATGAGAGCGGTCGGTGGTGCAGGTGGAGCAGACCTCGTGTTCTGTGTAGATGAGAGCGGTCGGTGGTGCAGGTGGAGCAGACCTTGTGTTCTGTGTAGATGAGAGCGGTCGGTGGTGCAGGTGGAGCAGACCTCGTGTTCTCTGTAGATGAGAGCGGTCGGTGGTGCAGGTGGAGCAGACCTTGTGTTCTGTGTAGATGAGAGCGGTCGGTGGTGCAGGTGGAGCAGACCTCGTGTTCTGTGTAGATGAGAGCGGTCGGTGGTGCAGGTGGAGCAGACCTCGTGTTCTCTGTAGATGAGAGCGGTCGGTGGTGCAGGTGGAGCAGATCTCGTGTTCTCTGTAGATGAGAGCGGTCGGTGGTGCAGGTGGAGCAGACCTCGTGTTCTGTGTAGATGAGAGCGGTCGGTGGTGCAGGTGGAGCAGACCTCGTGTTCTCTGTAGATGAGAGCGGTCGGTGGTGCAGGTGGAGCAGACCTCGTGTTCTGTGTAGATGAGAGCGGTCGGTGGTGCAGGTGGAGCAGACCTCGTGTTCTCTGTAGATGAGAGCTGTCGGTGGTGCAGGTGGAGCAGATCTCGTGTTCTCTGTAGATGAGAGCGGTCGGTGGTGCAGGTGGAGCAGACCTCGTGTTCTCTGTAGATGAGAGCTGTCGGTGGTGCAGGTGGAGCAGATCTCGTGTTCTGTGTAGATGAGAGCGGTCGGTGGTGCAGGTGGAGCAGACCTCGTGTTCTGTGTAGATGAGAGCGGTCGGTGGTGCAGGTGGAGCAGACCTTGTGTTCTGTGTAGATGAGAGCGGTCGGTGGTGCAGGTGGAGCAGACCTCGTGTTCTGTGTAGATAAGAGCGGTCGGTGGTGCAGGTGGAGCAGACCTCGTGTTCTGTGTAGATGAGAGCGGTCGGTGGTGCAGGTGGAGCAGACCTCGTGTTCTCTGTAGATGAGAGCTGTCGGTGGTGCAGGTGGAGCAGATCTCGTGTTCTCTGTAGATGAGAACAGTCGGTGGTGCAGGTGGATCAGACCTCGTGTTCTGTGTAGATGAGAGCTGTCGGTGGTGCAGGTGGAGCAGACCTCGTGTTCTCTGTAGATGAGAGCGGTCGGTGGTGCAGGTGGAGCAGACCTTGTGTTCTGTGTAGATGAGAGCGGTCGGTGGTGCAGGTGGAGCAGACCTCGTGTTCTCTGTAGATGAGAGCGGTCGGTGGTGCAGGTGGAGCAGACCTCGTGTTCTGTGTAGATGAGAGCGGTCGGTGGTGCAGGTGGAGCAGACCTTGTGTTCTGTGTAGATGAGAGCGGTCGGTGGTGCAGGTGGAGCAGACCTCGTGTTCTCTGTAGATGAGAGCGGTCGGTGGTGCAGGTGGAGCAGACCTCGTGTTCTGTGTAGATGAGAGCGGTCGGTGGTGCAGGTGGAGCAGACCTCGTGCTCTGTGTAGATGAGAGCTGTCGGTGGTGCAGGTGGAGCAGACCTCGTGTTCTGTGTAGATGAGAGCTGTCGGTGGTGCAGGTGGAGCAGACCTCGTGTTCTGTGTAGATGAGAGCTGTCGGTGGTGCAGGTGGAGCAGATCTCGTGTTCTCTGTAGATGAGAACAGTCGGTGGTGCAGGTGGAGCAGACCTCGTGTTCTCTGTAGATGAGAACAGTCGGTGGTGCAGGTGGAGCAGTCTTTATTATCTCTCCTGTGTAGGTGGGGTGTTGCCGTCCGTGTGACGCTCCCCATTCTCTGTATTAACAGTCTTTGACTTCTCTGAATTTCTCTTTCCTCTAACCCTCGGCCCCTCCGGCCGGTGCCCTCTGCTGGCGGGGGACGCTTCGGCCGGTGCCCTCTGCTGGCGGGGGACGCTTCGGCCGGTGCCCTATGCTGGCGGGGGACGCTTCGGCCGGTGCCCTCTGCTGGCGGGGGACGCTTCGGCCGGTGCCCTCTGCTGGCGAGGGACGCTCCGGCCGGTGCCCTCTGCTGGCGGGGGACGCTTCGGCCGGTGCCCTCTGCTGGTGAGGGACGCTCCGGTCGATGCCCTCTGCTGGCGGGGGACGCTTCGGCCGGTGCCCTCTGCTGGCGAGGGACGCTTCGGCCGGTGCCCTCTGCTGGCGGGGGACGCTTCGGCCGGTGCCCTCTGCTGGCGAGGGACGCTCCTGCCGGTGCCCTCTGCTGGCGGGGGACGCTCCGGCCGGTGCCCTCTGCTGGCGGGGGACGCTTCGGCCGGTGCCCTCTGCTGGCGGGGGACGCTCCGGCCGGTGCCCTCTGCTGGTGGGGGACGCTCCGGCCGGTGCCCTCTGCTGGCGGGGGACGCTTCGGCCGGTGCCCTCTGCTGGCGGGGGACGCTTCGGCCGGTGCCCTCTGCTGGCGGGGGACGCTTCGGCCGGTGCCCTCTGCTGGCGGGGGACGCTCCGGCCGGTGCCCTCTGCTGGCGGGGGACGCTCCGGCCGGTGCCCTCTGCTGGCGGGGGACCCTCTGTCCTTCTTGGTAAGCGCGTGTACTGCCTTGTCAGCGCTGACCTCTGTGTGCTCTAATCCGCTGGACCCGGCTGCTGCAGAGCCTCTTCCCTGCGCCCCCCCTGTTACATTGGGGGGGTCATCGCCACTGACTCTGCACATTATTCTAGATCAATGGGGTAGACATGACAGAAGCCAGGCATGATCAGGCAGTAGCCCTGCTTACCAGCACCTCCCCCACCATCAGTCTGCTGGTGGAGAGAGAGCCCCCTCAACCTGGGGCCGCCACAGACCCCCGATCTTCACCCTCCCTGCACAGAGCTCGGCCGCGCTCACCGCCGCCCCCTGCAGACACGGAGAATGGAGAGGCCGAGGAGGACGGCGGCTCCCTGCGCAACCACAGCGCTGACGAGGACGAGTATCCCACCGAGGTGAGGCTCCCGGGATATAGCGGGATTATTGCCAGGGTCTGCCAGGAGGCGCTACTGACTCCCGCCCCTCCATCATTGTGTTCTAGGAGATCTCTCTCATCAAGTCTGGGGGTCCCCTGGGCCTCAGCATTGTGGGGGGCAGTGACCACTCCAGCCATCCTTTTGGAGTTAATGAACCAGGAGTGTTCATCTCAAAGGTGAGTGCTGCCGCGCGTGCTGTCTGCCGTGTAAGCCCCGCCTCTGCTGTGTGCTGTATGCCGTGTAAGCCCCGCCTCTGCTGTGTGCTGTCTGCCGTGTAAGCCCCGCCTCTGCTGTGTGCTGTATGCCGTGTAAGCCCCGCCTCTGCTGTGTGCTGTATGCCGTGTAAGCCCCGCCTCTGCTGTGTGCTGTCTGCCGTGTAAGCCCCGCCTCTGCTGTGTGCGGTCTGCCGTGTAAGCCCCGCCTCTGCTGTGTGCTGTGTCCTCTGTTTAAGCCCCGCTTCTGCTGTGTGTGGTGTCCTTTGTGTAAGCCCCGCTTCTGCTGTGTCCTCCGTGTAAGCCCCACCTCTGCTGTGCTGTGTCCTCCGTTTAAGCCCCGTCTCTGCTGTGTGCTGTGTCCTCTGTGTAAGCCCCGCTTCTGCTGTGTCCTCCGTGTAAGCCCCACCTCTGCTGTGCTGTGTCCTCCGTTTAAGCCCCGTCTCTGCTGTGTTGTCCTCCGTGTAAGCCCCGTCTCTGCTGTGTTGTCCTCCGTGTAAGCCCCGTCTCTGCTGTGTTGTCCTCCGTGTAAGCCCCGTCTCTGCTGTGTTGTCCTCCATGTAAGCCCCGCCTCTGCTGTGTTCTGTCCTCCGTGTAAGCCCCGCCTCTGCTGTGTTGTCCTCCGTGTAAGCCCCGCCTCTGCTGTGTTGTCCTCCGTGTAAGCCCCACTTCTGCTGTGTGCTGTTTGCCGTATAAGCCCTCTCTCTGCTGTGTCCTCCGTGTAAGCCCCGCCTCTGCTGTGTTTCGTCCTCCGTGTAAGCCCCGCCTCTGCTGTGTTGTCCTCCGTGTAAGCCCCGCCTCTGCTGTGTTGTCCTCCGTGTAAGCCCCGCCTCTGCTGTGTTGTCCTCCGTGTAAGCCCCGCCTCTGCTGTGTTGTCCTCCGTGTAAGCCCCGCCTCTGCTGTGTTGTCCTCCGTGTAAGCCCCGCTTCTGCTGTGTGCTGTGTTTGCCGTATAAGCCCTCTCTCTGCTGTGTCCTCCGTGTAAGCCCCGCCTCTGCTATGTGCACACCATCCATCTCCTGGGCCACGCCGCCGCTGTGTGCCTGCCGCCTCCATTGCCACCCTGCCGCTGTGTGTGCGCTGTCTCTGGTCCCGCCACTGCTGTGTGTACAGCCTGCCGCCTCCTGGGTCCCGCCGCTGTGTGCCTGCCGCCTCCTGGGTCCTGCCGCTGTGTGCCTGCCGCCTCCTGGGTCCTGCCACTGTGTGCCCGCCGCCTCCTGGGTCCTGCCGCTCTGTGCCCGCCGCCTCCTGGGTCCCGCCGCTGTGTGCCCGCTGCCTCCTGGGTCCTGCCGCTCTGTGCCCGCCGCCTCCTGGGTCCCGCCGCTGTGTGCCCGCCGCCTCCTGGGTCCTGCCGCTGTGTGTGTACAGCCTGCCGCCTCCTGGGTCCCGCCGCTGTGTGCCTGCCGCCTCCTGGGCCCCGCCTACTTACTCTCTTGATCCCTCCCAGTTGTCGGATCTCTGCTTGCTCTCTGGGATTGTTCTGGCGCCGGCTCCTCCGCTCTTGGCCGTGTGCGGGGGGAATCTTCTGTTACTTTGTATCGTGTCGCTCGTTACATTACCGATTAATGACGGTGTCTCACGTTGCAGGTGATCCCTCGCGGGGTGGCTGCACGCAGCGGTCTCAGGGTGGGGGACCGAATATTAGAGGCTGCGGGTATCGACCTGAGACAAGCTACACACCAGGAGGCTGTGAAAGCTCTGCTGTGCCCCGCTCCGGAGCTCCACCTGCTGGTGAGGAGAGACCCGCCACCTCCTGGCATGCAGGTACCGTGCACCACTAATCTGCTCACCTCCAGAGCTGCACTCACTATTCTGCTGATACATTGTGTCTTATCCTCCAGTCACCTCCAGAGCTGCAGTCTCTGTTCTGCTTTACATAGTTTCTTATCCACAAGCTCCTCCTCTATTACTGCTGACAACCCGCCGGTGTACATGTGAGGTTGTTAGCCCCGCCCCCTTGTCTGTCTTGCGCTCATTTCTCTCTTCCTTGTAGGAAATATGCATTGTGAAGGCCCCTGGTGAGAAGTTGGGGATCAGCATTCGAGGAGGAGCTAAGGGCCACCCTGGGAACCCCTCTGACCCCACGGATGAGGGTGTGTTCATCTCTAAGGTGAGGGGGTTGTCTGCCGCTTGTATGTGACTCCTCGGGGGCAGCACATCTGATCCTGCTGACTCCTCCCCCAGGTCAGCTCTTCGGGGGCGGCGGCTCGTGACGGGCGGCTGGCTGTCGGCTCGCGGATCCTGGAGGTGAATCAGCAGAGCTTGCTGGGGATGACGCACACGGAGGCGGTGCAGACGCTGCGCAGCGTCGGGGACACGCTCCTCATCCTGGTCTGTGATGGATTCGATCCTGGCTCCACTAACTCCATTGAGGTAAGATGATGACTCCCGGCGTCCACTCGTCACATGGGGGTTGTCCTCCAGCCTCACCGCCTCCTGGCGTCCACTCGTCACATGGGGGTTGTGCTCCAGCCTCACCACCTCCTGGCGTCCACTCGTCACATGGGGGTTGTCCTCCAGCCTCACCGCCTCCTGGTGTCCACTCGTCACATGGGGGTTGTGCTCCAGCCTCACCGCCTCCTGGCGTCCACTCATCACATGGAGGTTGTCCTCCAGCCTCACCACCTCCTGGCGTCCACTCGTCACATGGGGGTTGTCCTCCAGCCTCACCACCTCCTGGCGTCCACTCGTCACATGGGGGTTGTCCTCCAGCCTCACCACCTCCTGGCGTCCACTCATCACATGGAGGGTGTCCTCCAGCCTCACCGCCTCCTGGTGTCCACTCATCACATGGGGGTTGTGCTCCAGCCTCACCACCTCCTTGTGTCCACTCGTCACATGGGGGTTGTGCTCCAGCCTCACCACCTCCTGGTGTCCACTCGTCACATGGGGGTTGTGCTCCAGCCTCACCACCTCCTGGTGTCCACTCGTCACATGGGGGTTGTCCTCCAGCCTCACCGCCTCCTGGTGTCCACTCGTCACATGGGGGTTGTCCTCCAGCCTCACCGCCTCCTGGCGTCCACTCGTCACATGGGGGTTGTGCTCCAGCCTCACCGCCTCCTGGCGTCCACTCGTCACATGGGGGTTGTCCTCCAGCCTCACCGCCTCCTGGCGTCCACTCGTCACATGGGGGTTGTGCTCCAGCCTCACCGCCTCCTGGTGTCCACTCATCACATGGGGGTTGTGCTCCAGCCTCACCACCTCCTGGCGTCCACTCGTCACATGGGGGTTGTCCTCCAGCCTCACCACCTCCTGGCGTCCACTCATCACATGGGGGTTGTCCTCCAGTCTCACCGCCTCCTGGTGTCCACTCATCACATGGGGGTTGTGCTCCAGCCTCACCACCTCCTGGTGTCCACTCGTCACATGGGGGTTGTCCTCCAGCCTCACCGCCTCCCGGTGTCCACTCGTCACATGGGGGTTGTGCTCCAGCCTCACCGCCTCCCGGTGTCCACTCGTCATATGGGGGTTGTCCCCCAGCCTCACCGCCTCCTGGCGTCCACTCCTCACATGGGGGTTGTGCTCCAGCCTTACCGCCTCCTGGCGTCCACTCCTCACATGGGGGTTGTCCTCCAGCCTCACCGCCTCCTGGCGTCCACTCGTCACATGGAGGTTGTCCTCCAGCCTCACCACCTCCTGGCGTCCACTCATCACATGGGGGTTGTCCTCCAGCCTCACCGCCTCCTGGCGTCCACTCGTCACATGGAGGTTGTCCTCCAGCCTCACCACCTCCTGGCGTCCACTCATCACATGGGGGTTGTCCTCCAGCCTCACCGCCTCCTGGTGTCCGCTGTCTTCTCCAGGCGTCTCCAGGAGTCATCGTCAATCCGTTTGCTGCCGGACTTGGAAGGAAGAACAGTATGGAAAGCATCTCCTCCATCGACCGAGACCTGAGCCCCGAGGAGGTGGAACGTCTGCAGAAGGTACGCAGCTCTCGTGAAGTGCAGGTGTGCTGTGCGGGTGTGCTGTGCGGGTGTGCTGTGCGGGTGTGCTGTGCGGGTGTGCTGTGCGGGTGTGCTGTGCATGCAGGTGCTCTGTGCTGTGGCTGCCGCTGTGCTGTGCGTGCGCGCTGTGCTGTGCGGTGGCCGCCGGTGCGCTGTGCTGTGTTACCGCCACTGACTCTCTGCTCTTCTCTGACAGGAGATAGAAATGGGTCGGGAGGTGAAATGGGAGAGAGAGGACATGGAGGAAGTGGTGAGAAAGATCATTCACCCGCTGCCCGCCCCACATTCAGTGCCCCCCGCCCCTCCATACTCCAGTCACAGCCAGAGCTGCAGCACGGCACTGCCAGTATTGTGAGTGCAGCTCTGGAAGTGACTGGAGTATAACACCTGGTATAAGTCAGGGAGGATTTCATGGAGGCATCCGTCGTGGTGCGGAGCCCCTCACCCTCCTGACTCTTCCTGCATCTCCTTCCTTCCCTCCATCGTTCCTTTTCTTCCATCCTTCGTTCCCTCCATTCATCCTTCTCTTCCATCCTTCGTTCCCTCCATCCTTCCTTCTCTTCCATCCTTCGTTCCCTCCATTCATCCTTCTCTTCCTTCCCTCCATCTATCTATCCATCCATCCATCCTTCTCTTCCTTCCATCCATCCATTTATCCATCCTTCTCTTCCATCCATCCTTCTCTTCCATCCATCCTTCCCTCCATCCTTCCTTCCATCCTTCCTTCCTTCCCTCCATCCTTCCTTCCCTCCATCCTTCCTTCCCTCCATCCTTCCTTCCCTCCATCCTTCCTTCCCTCCATCCTTCCTTCCCTCCATCCTTCCTTCCCTCCATCCTTCCTTCCCTCCATCCTTCCTTCCCTCCATCCTTCCTTCCCTCCATCCTTCCTTCCCTCCATCCTTCCTTCCTTCCCTCCATCCTTCCTTCCTTCCCTCCATCCTTCCTTCCCTCCATCCTTCCTTCCCTCCATCCTTCCTTCCCTCCATCCTTCCTTCCCTCCATCCTTCCTTCCCTCCATCTTTCCTTCCCTCCATCTTTCCTTCCCTCCATCTTTCCTTCCCTCCATCTTTCCTTCCCTCCATCCTTCCTTCCCTCCATCCTTCCTTCCCTCCATCTTTCCTTCCCTCCATCTTTCCTTCCCTCCATCTTTCCTTCCCTCCATCTTTCCTTCCCTCCATCTTTCCTTCCCTCCATCTTTCCTTCCCTCCATCTTTCCTTCCCTCCATCTTTCCTTCCCTCCATCTTTCCTTCCCTCCCTCTATCTTTCCTTCCCTCCCTCCATCTTTCCTTCCCTCCCTCCATCTTTCCTTCCCTCCCTCCATCTTTCCTTCCCTCCCTCCATCTTTCCTTCCCTCCCTCCATCTTTCCTTCCCTCCCTCCATCTTTCCTTCCCTCCATCCTTCCTTCCCTCCATCCTTCCTTCCCTCCATCCATCCTTCTTTCTTCCTTCTCTTCCTTCTCCTCCATCCATCCTTCTCCTCCTTCCATCCATACTTCCCTTTCTTCCTTCCTTCCCTCCATACATCCTTCCTTCTCTTCCCTCCATACATCCTTCCTTCCCTCCATCCATCCTTCTTCCTTCCCTCCATCCATCCTGCTCTTCCTTCCCTCCATACATCCTTCCTTCTCTTCCCTCCATACATCCTTCCTTCCCTCCATCCATCCTTCTTCCTTCCCTTCATCCATCCTGCTCTTCCTTCCCTCCATCCATCCTTCTTCCTTCCCTCCATCCATCCTGCTCTTCCTTCCCTCCATCCATCCTTCTTCCTTCCCTCCATCCATCCTGCTCTTCCTTCCCTCCATCCTTCCTTCTCTTCCTTCCCTCCATCCTTCCTCCCCTCTCTCCCTCACCCCCCCTTCCGCCCCCCCCCCGTCTGCTTCCCCCTTTCACGTCTGCTTCTCTCTCCCGTCTCGCCCTCCTCTGTCCTCGGCTCCGGCGCTCGCTGCTCTGACTTTCCTGTCTCTATGAAGGAGAAAATGCGTAAGGAACGTGAGGAGGCTACGAGGCTCCTCGAGGAAGAGGCCAAGGTGAGACCCCGCCCCCGACATTACACAAGAATCACCTGTGTGTCCCAGAAACGCATTCACTAATGTGCAACTACAGAGCTGAAATCTTCCACCTTCCATGTTCAAATTCTGCACAGAGGGTTTTGTTACTTGCACTCTGTTAAGTCTTGTAAAACAGAATAGTGAGTGCAGCTCTGGAGTATAATACAGGAGGTAACTCAGGATCAGTAATGTAATGTATGTACACAGTGACTGCACCAGCAGAATAGTGAGTGCAGCTCTGGAGTATAACACAGGAGGTATCTCAGGATCAGTAATGTATGTACACAGTGACTGCACCAGCAGAATAGTGAGTGCAGCTCTGGAGTATAACACAGGAGGTAACTCAGGATCAGTAATGTATGTACACAGTGACTGCACCAGCAGAATAGTGAGTAGCAGCTCTGGAGTATAATACAGGAGATAACTCAGGATCAGTAATGTATGTACACAGTGACTGCACCAGCAGAATAGTGAGTGCAGCTCTGGAGTATAATACAGGAGGTAACTCAGGATCAGTAATGTATGTACACAGTGACTGCACCAGCAGAATAGTGAGTGCAGCTCTGGAGTATAATACAGGAGGTAACTCAGGATCAGTAATGTAATGTATGTACACAGTGACTGCACCAGCAGAATAGTGAGTGCAGCTCTGGAGTATAACACAGGAGGTATCTCAGGATCAGTAATGTATGTACACAGTGACTGCACCAGCAGAATAGTGAGTGCAGCTCTGGAGTATAACACAGGAGGTAACTCAGGATCAGTAATGTATGTACACAGTGACTGCACCAGCAGAATAGTGAGTAGCAGCTCTGGAGTATAATACAGGCGGTAACTCAGGATCAGTAATGTATGTACACAGTGACTGCACCAGCAGAATAGCGAGTAGCAGCTCTGGAGTATAATACAGGAGGTAACTCAGGATCAGTAATGTATGTACACAGTGACTGCACCAGCAGAATAGCGAGTGCAGCTCTTGAGTATAATACAGGAGGTAACTCAGGATCAGTAATGTAATGTATGTACACAGTGACTGCACCAGCAGAATAGTGAGTGCAGCTCTGGAGTATAACACAGGAGGTATCTCAGGATCAGTAATGTATGTACACAGTGACTGCACCAGCAGAATAGTGAGTGCAGCTCTGGAGTATAACACAGGAGGTAACTCAGGATCAGTAATGTATGTACACAGTGACTGCACCAGCAGAATAGTGAGTAGCAGCTCTGGAGTATAATACAGGAGATAACTCAGGATCAGTAATGTATGTACACAGTGACTGCACCAGCAGAATAGTGAGTGCAGCTCTGGAGTATAATACAGGAGGTAACTCAGGATCAGTAATGTATGTACACAGTGACTGCACCAGCAGAATAGTGAGTGCAGCTCTGGAGTATAATACAGGAGGTAACTCAGGATCAGTAATGTAATGTATGTACACAGTGACTGCACCAGCAGAATAGTGAGTGCAGCTCTGGAGTATAACACAGGAGGTAACTCAGGATCAGTAATGTATGTACACAGTGACTGCACCAGCAGAATAGTGAGTAGCAGCTCTGGAGTATAATACAGGCGGTAACTCAGGATCAGTAATGTATGTACACAGTGACTGCACCAGCAGAATAGCGAGTAGCAGCTCTGGAGTATAATACAGGAGGTAACTCAGGATCAGTAATGTATGTACACAGTGACTGCACCAGCAGAATAGCGAGTGCAGCTCTTGAGTATAATACAGGAGGTAACTCAGGATCAGTAATGTAATGTATGTACACAGTGACTGCACCAGCAGAATAGTGAGTGCAGCTCTGGAGTATAACACAGGAGGTATCTCAGGATCAGTAATGTATGTACACAGTGACTGCACCAGCAGAATAGTGAGTGCAGCTCTGGAGTATAACACAGGAGGTAACTCAGGATCAGTAATGTATGTACACAGTGACTGCACCAGCAGAATAGTGAGTAGCAGCTCTGGAGTATAATACAGGAGGTAACTCAGGATCAGTAATGTATGTACACAGTGACTGCACCAGCAGAATAGTGAGTGCAGCTCTGGAGTATAATACAGGAGGTAACTCAGGATCAGTAATGTAATGTATGTACACAGTGACTGCACCAGCAGAATAGTGAGTGCAGCTCTGGAGTATAACACAGGAGGTAACTCAGGATCAGTAATGTATGTACACAGTGACTGCACCAGCAGAATAGTGAGTGCAGCTCTGGAGTATAACACAGGAGGTAACTCAGGATCAGTAATGTATGTACACAGTGACTGCACCAGCAGAATAGTGAGTAGCAGCTCTGGAGTATAATACAGGAGGTATCTCAGGATCAGTAATGTATGTACACAGTGACTGCACCAGCAGAATAGTGAGTGCAGCTCTGGAGTATAACACAGGAGGTAACTCAGGATCAGTAATGTATGTACACAGTGACTGCACCAGCAGAATAGTGAGTAGCAGCTCTGGAGTATAATACAGGAGGTAACTCAGGATCAGTAATGTATGTACACAGTGACTGCACCAGCAGAATAGTGAGTGCAGCTCTGGAGTATAATACAGAAGGTGGTAACTCAGGATCAGTAATGTATGTACACAATGACTGCAGCAGCAGAATAGTGAGTTCAGCTCTGGAGTATAATACAAGAGGTAGCCTGGGATCAGTGCAGGGTCTGGTATGTGTGTGTGCTTAGTGGCGGTATATGGGGCAGTTGTCCTGTTTGTGGCTTTCCGGCTGCATTGATGGGAATTTTTGGATTTGCTGACTTTATATTCAGTGATTTTGTTTTTAGATTTTTGGTTCTTGGCCGCAGCTCAGTGATGAGACTTTCTGGTCCTGGGCCGCAGCTCAGTGATGAGACTTTCTGGTCCTGGGGCGCAGCTCAGTGATGACACTTTCTGGTCCTGGGCTGCTGCTCAGTGATGAGACTTTCTGGTCCTGGGCCGCAGCTCAGTGAGCCTTTCTGGTCCTGGGCCGCAGCTCAGTGATGAGCCTTTCTGGTCCTGGGCCGCAGCTCAGTGATGAGCCTTTCTGGTCCTGGGCCGCAGCTCAGTGATGAGACTTTTTGGTCCTGGGCCGCAGCTCAGTCATGAGACTTTTTGGTCCTGGGCCGCAGCTCAGTCATGAGACTTTCTGGTCCTGGGCCGCAGCTCAGTGATGAGACTTTTTGGTCCTGGACCACAGCTCAGTCATGAGACTTTCTGGTCCTGGACCGCAGCTCAGTCATGAGACTTTCTGGTCCTGGACCGCAGCTCAGTCATGAGACTTTCTGGTCCTGGACCGCAGCTCAGTCATGAGACTTTCTGGTCCTGGGCCGCAGCTCAGTGATGAGACTTTCTGGTCCTGGGCCGCAGCTCAGTGATGAGACTTTCTGGTCCTGGACCGCAGCTCAGTCATGAGACTTTCTGGTCGTGGGCCGCAGCTCAGTGATGAGACTTTCTGGTCCTGGGCCGCAGCTCAGTGATGACTTTCTGGAGTCGCCGCTGACGTTTATCATCGTTGTCCTTCTCTGTGATTTGATGCTAGAAAAGATCTTGTATTTAAATGCAATAAATTACTAAAAAGTAAGATGTAAAAATTGATAAAAAGCTTAATGTTTTCTTAAAGGGGTTTTCCACAGTTGGAGCACGTTGTGCTCAGTAGATCGTGGATTAATAATAATATGCAGTGGATGTGCTAAACCCCCGCGGTCCTGTGCGGAGATAATGTTATGAATTCCTCCTGTATGTGCTGTGTGATGTCTGACCAGGTAGGGATGGCAGATACCAAAAGTGAGTCTGCAGGCAGCACAGCTGGGATGTCGGCTGCTGCTTTCTGTGAGGTGAAACATCTCCATGCTTGTTATTACACAATATTTTACCTCACATGCAGCAGCAGCTCCGATCCCAGCTGTCCTGCCTGTATACTCTGTGTGGTCCGAACACTCATTGTATGTGACCTGACTCTGATGCATCACCTCTGAGAGGTCAGAATGAGCCTGGCACACAGGCAAGACAGGCAGTGTTGTCATAGGGGCAGGGGAGCTTGTCTTATGTCTGTGGGGCACAGGATGGCGCCGTCCTCGCCCTTCTCTCATCTCCTCTGTTATTTGCAGGGATTCACTGCCACCACCACGAC
Organism: Anomaloglossus baeobatrachus; assembly: GCF_048569485.1. Taxonomy (NCBI): domain Eukaryota; kingdom Metazoa; phylum Chordata; class Amphibia; order Anura; family Aromobatidae; genus Anomaloglossus; species Anomaloglossus baeobatrachus. Next base: position 12,183,075 of record NC_134358.1, on the reverse strand, counting down.
TACTGAACCAGCCAAACTCGACTACAAGACCCTGGCAGCTCTGCCCAGTAGCGGTTTACCCAAAGGGAACAGGGTAGGTGGGCACAGAGGATGCCAGACCCTCACCACACCCGCGGCGTCTGGTGACTGCAAACTGAACACAAGCAACGTGTAAGCGGGAAACGCACCGATCAGTGCAGGGCGCCCAATCCACAGGCGGCTCATTGTGCCAGGCAGGGGGAGGCCAGTGGACTTCTCTGCTGATGACTGGCATTGAGCTGACTGACTGGTCTAGGGACTGATGGTGCGTTCTCGAATTGGCAAAGTGGTTGGCTCCTGGCTGTGAGGTTGGTGCTGGGCCGTGGTGGGTTCCTGGCTGTGAGGTTGGTGCTGGGCTGTGGTGGGTTCCTGGCTGTGAGGTTGGTGCTGGGCTGTGGTGGGTTCCTGGCTGTGAGGTTGGTGCTGGGCTGTGATGGGCTCCTGGCTGTGAGGTTGGTGCTGGGCTGTGGTGGGTTCCTGGCTGTGAGGTTGGTGCTGGGCTGTGGTGGGTTCCTGGCTGTGAGGTTGGTGCTGGGCTGTGATGGGCTCCTGGCTGTGAGGTTGGTGCTGGGCTGTGGTGGGTTCCTGGCTGTGAGGTTGGTGCTGGGCTGTGGTGGGCTCCTGGCTGTGAGGTTGGTGCTGGGCATTGGTTGGCTTCTGGCTGTGAGGTTGGTGCTGGGCAGTGGTGGGTTCCTGGCTGTGAGGCTGGTGCTGGGCTGTGGTGGGTTCCTGGCTGTGAGGTTGGTGCTGGGCTGTGGTGGGCTCCTGGCTGTGAGGCTGGTGCTGGGCTGTGGTGGGTTTCTGGCTGTGAGGTTGGTGCTGGACAGTGGTGGGTTTCTGGCTGTGAGGTTGGTGCTGGACAGTGGTGGGTTTCTGGCTGTGAGGTTGGTGCTGGACAGTGGTGGGTTCCTGGCTGTGAGGTTGGTGCTGGGCTGTGGTGGGTTCCTGGCTGTGAGGTTGGTGCTGGGCTGTGGTGGGTTCCTTGTTGTGAGGTTGGTACTGGGCTGTGGTGGGTTCCTTGTTGTGAGGTTGGTGCTGGGCAGTGGTGGGTTCCTGGCTGTGAGGTTGGTGCTGGGCTGTGGTGGGTTCCTGGCTGTGAAGTTGGTGCTGGGCAGTGGTGGGTTCCTGGCTGTGAGGTTGGTGCTGGGCTGTGGTGGGTTCCTGGCTGTGAGGTTGGTGCTGGGCTGTGGTGGGTTCCTGGCTGTGAGGCTGGTGCTGGGCAGTGGTTGGCTCCTGGCTGTGAGGTTGGTGCTGGGCAGTGGTGGGTTCCTGGCTGTGAGGCTGGTGCTGGGCGGTGGTGGGTTTCTGGCTGTGAAGTTGGTGCTGGGTTGTGGTGGGTTCCTGGCTGTGAGGTTGGTGCTGGGCTGTGGTGGGCTCCTGGCTGTGAGGTTGGTGCTGGGCTGTGGTGGGTTCCTTGTTGTGAGGTTGGTGCTGGGCTGTGGTGGGTTCCTGGCTGTGAGGTTGGTGCTGGGCATTGGTTGGCTTCTGGCTGTGAGGTTGGTGCTGGGCAGTGGTGGGTTCCTGGCTGTGAGGCTGGTGCTGGGCAGTGGTGGGTTCCTGGCTGTGAAGTTGGTGCTGGGCTGTGGTGGGTTCCTGGCTGTGAGGCTGGTGCTGGGCTGTGGTGGGTTTCTGGCTGTGAGGTTGGTGCTGGACAGTGGTGGGTTTCTGGCTGTGAGGTTGGTGCTGGACAGTGGTGGGTTTCTGGCTGTGAGGTTGGTGCTGGGCTGTGGTGGGTTCCTGGCTGTGAGGTTGGTGCTGGGCTGTGGTGGGTTCCTGGCTGTGAAGTTGGTGCTGGGCAGTGGTGGGTTCCTGGCTGTGAGGTTGGTGCTGGGCTGTGGTGGGTTCCTGGCTGTGAGGTTGGTGCTGGGCAGTGGTGGGTTCCTGGCTGTGAGGTTGGTGCTGGGCTGTGGTGGGTTCCTGGCTGTGAAGTTGGTGCTGGGCTGTGGTGGGTTCCTGGCTGTGAGGCTGGTGCTGGGCAGTGGTTGGCTCCTGGCTGTGAGGTTGGTGCTGGGCAGTGGTGGGTTCCTGGCTGTGAGGCTGGTGCTGGGCGGTGGTGGGTTTCTGGCTGTGAAGTTGGTGCTGGGTTGTGGTGGGTTCCTGGCTGTGAAGTTGGTGCTGGGTTGTGGTGGGTTCCTGGCTGTGAGGTTGGTGCTGGGCTGTGGTGGGTTCCTGGCTGTGAGGTTGGTGCTGGGCTGTGGTGGGTTCCTGGCTGTGAGGTTGGTGCTGGGCGGTGGTCGGCTCCTGGCTGTGAGGTTGGTGCTGGGCAGTGGTGGGTTCCTGGCTGTGAGGTTGGTGCTGGGCAGTGGTGGGTTCCTGGCTGTGAGGTTGGTGCTGGGCTGTGGTGGGCTCCTGGCTGTGAGGTTGGTGCTGGGCAGTGGTGGGTTCCTTGTTGTGAGGTTGGTGCTGGGCAGTGGTGGGTTCCTGGCTGTGAGGTTGGTGCTGGGCTGTGGTGGGTTCCTGGCTGTGAAGTTGGTGCTGGGCAGTGGTGGGTTCCTTGTTGTGAGGTTGGTGCTGGGCTGTGGTGGGTTCCTGGCTGTGAGGTTGGTGCTGGGCAGTGGTGGGTTCCTGGCTGTGAGGTTGGTGCTGGGCTGTGGTGGGTTCCTGGCTGTGAGGTTGGTGCTGGGCTGTGGTGGGTTCCTGGCTGTGAGGTTGGTGCTGGGCAGTGGTGGGTTCCTGGCTGTGAGGCTGGTGCTGGGCTGTGGTGGGTTCCTGGCTGTGAGGTTGGTGCTGGGCTGCTGTGAGGTTGGTGCTGGGCCGTGGTGGGTTCCTGGCTGTGAGGTTGGTGCTGGGCAGTGGTGGGCTCCTGGCTTTGAGGTTGGTGCTGGGAAGTGGTGGGTTCCTGGCTGTGAGCTGGGCAGTGGTGGGTTCCTGGCTGTGAGGTTGGTGCTGGCCTGTGGTGGGTTTCTGGCTGTGAGGCTGGTGCTGGGTTGTGGTGGGTTCCTGGCTGTGAGGTTGGTGCTGGGCTGTGGTGGGTTCCTGGCTGTGAGGTTGGTGGTGGGTTCCTGGCTGTGAGGTTGGTGCTGGGCTGTGGTGGGTTCCTGGCTGTGAGGTTGGTGCTGGGCGGTGGTGGGCTCCTGGCTGTGAGGCTGGTGCTGGGCGCTGGTGGGTTCCTGGCTGTGAGGCTGGTGCTGGGCTGTGGTGGGTTCCTGGCTGTGAGGCTGGTGCTGGGCTGTGGTGGGTTCCTGGCTGTGAGGTTGGTACTGGGCTGTGGTGGGTTCCTGGCTGTGAGGTTGGTGCTGGGCTGTGGTGGGTTCCTTGTTGTGAGGTTGGTGCTAGGCTGTGGTGGGTTCCTGGCTGTGAGATTGGTGCTGGGCTGTGTGGGTTCCTGGCTGTGAGGTTGGTGCTGGGCGGTGGTGGGCTCCTGGCTGTGAGGCTGGTGCTGGGCGCTGGTGGGTTCCTGGCTGTGAGGCTGGTGCTGGGCTGTGGTGGGTTCCTGGCTGTGAGGCTGGTGCTGGGCTGTGGTGGGTTCCTGGCTGTGAGGTTGGTACTGGGCTGTGGTGAGTTCCTGGCTGTGAGGTTGGTGCTGGGCTGTGGTGGGTTCCTGGCTGTGAGGTTGGTGCTGGGCTGTGGTGGGTTCCTTGTTGTGAGGTTGGTGCTGGGCTGTGGTGGGTTCCTGGCTGGGAGGTTGGTGCTGGGTTGTGGTGGGTTCCTGGTTGTGAGGTTGGTGCTGGGCGGTGGTGGGTTTCTGGCTGTGAAGTTGGTGCTGGGTTGTGGTGGGTTCCTGGTTCTGAGGTTGGTGCTGGGCTGTGGTGGGTTCCTGGCTGTGAGGTTGGTGCTGGGCGGTGGTGGTTTCTGGCTGTGAGGTTGGTGCTGGGCGGTGGTGGGTTTCTGGCTGTGAAGTTGGTGCTGGGTTGTGGTGGGTTCCTGGCTGTGAGGTTGGTGCTGGGCTGTGGTGGGTTCCTGGCTGTGAGGTTGGTGCTGGGCTGTGGTGGGTTCCTGGCTGTGAGGTTGGTGCTGGGCTGTGGTGGGTTCCTGGCTGTGAGGTTGGTGCTGGGCTGTGGTGGGTTCCTGGCTGTGAGGTTGGTGCTGGGCTGTGGTGGGTTCCTTGTTGTGAGGTTGGTGCTGGGCTGTGGTGGGTTCCTTGTTGTGAGGTTGGTGCTGGGCAGTGGTGGGTTCCTGGCTGTGAGGTTGGTGCTGGGCTGTGGTGGGTTCCTTGTTGTGAGGTTGGTGCTGGGCAGTGGTAGGTTCCTGGCTGTGAGGTTGGTGCTGGGCTGTGGTGGGTTCCTGGCTGTGAGGTTGGTGCTGGGCTGTGGTGGGTTCCTGGCTTTGAGGTTGGTGCTGGGCTGTGGTGGGTTCCTGGCTGTGAGGTTGGTGCTGGGCAGTGGTGGGTTCCTGGCTGTGAGGTTGGTGCTGGGCTGTGGTGGGTTCCTGGCTGTGAGGTTGGTGCTGGGCAGTTGTGGGTTCCTGGCTGGGAGGTTGGTGCTGGGCTGTGGTGGGTTCCTGGCTTTGAGGTTGGTGCTGGGCTGTGGTGGGTTCCTGGCTGTGAGGTTGGTGCTGGGCTGTGGTGGGTTCCTGGCTGTGAGGTTGGTGCTGGGCTGTGGTGGGTTCCTGGCTGTGAGGTTGGTGCTGGGCTGTGGTGGGTTCCTGGCTGTGAGGTTGGTGCTGGGCTGTGGTGGGTTCCTTGTTGTGAGGTTGGTGCTGGGCTGTGGTGGGTTCCTTGTTGTGAGGTTGGTGCTGGGCAGTGGTGGGTTCCTGGCTGTGAGGTTGGTGCTGGGCTGTGGTGGGTTCCTTGTTGTGAGGTTGGTGCTGGGCAGTGGTAGGTTCCTGGCTGTGAGGTTGGTGCTGGGCTGTGGTGGGTTCCTGGCTGTGAGGTTGGTGCTGGGCTGTGGTGGGTTCCTGGCTTTGAGGTTGGTGCTGGGCTGTGGTGGGTTCCTGGCTGTGAGGTTGGTGCTGGGCAGTGGTGGGTTCCTGGCTGTGAGGTTGGTGCTGGGCTGTGGTGGGTTCCTGGCTGTGAGGTTGGTGCTGGGCTGTGGTGGGTTCCTGGCTTTGAGGTTGGTGCTGGGCGGTGGTGGGTTCCTGGCTGTGAGGTTGGTATTGACAGGCGGGTGACTTTGGGTTGGGGGAAGGGTTGTGGAATGTGGTGGTTTTTCGGGAATGTGTCATTCCTGGTGTCAGGATCTATTCCTGCCTCCTCTTGGCTGGCAGCTGCCATGCCCGGCGCCCCCCTCCTCCTCCTCCTGTCACTATTTTTGGCCACTCTTGTCCCTCCTGGCAGAGTAGTGTGAGGGGCACAGAGTGGACATCGGAGCTGTGAGTACCGGTCGCATCTCCTTCCTTTCTGTCCCTGTGTGTGGTGACCGGCGCCCGGCTCTGGGGGGGCTGCACTGATCGGCTCTCCTGGTCTGGGGGAGAGGTGGATTGTAGGACGGGGATAGTCTATTACTCTCTGGTATCGGCCACATGGGGTTGGGTAAATACTGAATTTAGCAGTTTTCCCACTGAAGTTCGGGGAGGTGCAGGACGCGTCAGCCATGGGGCCATGGAGCTCGTCCGACTCTGACGGGGTGCACTGGTGAGTCTTACTAGGGATGTCTGTAGGTGGGGGTTGTGGTCTCTAATTTAGAGGGTTCTTGGCTGTGGTCTCTAGTTTGAGGGGATGGCTATGATCTCTATAGTGTGGGAGAAAGGCCTTTGGTCTCTAGGTTGAGAGGGGGGTGCTATGGTCTCTAGTTTGGGGGAGGGCTGTGTTTTTTTAGTTTGGGGGTGTCCGGGCTGTGGTCTCTAGTTTGGGGGGGTCCAGGCTGTGGTGTCTAGTTGGGGGGCTGTGGTCTCTAGTCTGGGGGTTGGTAATTTTCCTTCCCTCACCAGGAGCTTCTGGCTGAGCTGGATGTGCGAGTGTGCGCTCATGAGTCCTGGTGGGCCGGTTATATTCGGTGGTTACCTTATATATAATCTGTGAGGGCCGGCATCATCCTATATGATGTAGTGGAATGAGGCGTTCTGTGGCGCCACCTCTCAGGTCTCCTGATCTCTCCTTGCTGTCAGTGACACAGCAAACGCCTTACATTCTGTGTGGAAACCCCGGACCTCATGCTGCACTGACACATTGATACGATACACCACCACCGATCAGCTGACAGCCGCACGCTGCCATTTACTGACTGCAAGCAGAGATCCTGACAACGCTGGGAGCAGAGGGTCCACTGATGACTGGGGACAGACTGTAGGTAGATTACGCTGTCGCCGGTCACCACTGTGCACTATCCTGATTCCCCCCACACCCTTCTTGTCTAATTCCCCCCACCCCCTTTCTTGTCTGATTCCCCCCCCCCCCCCACACACACTTTTCTTGTCTGGTTTCCACCCCCCCTTTCTTGTCTGGTTTCCACCCCCCACCCCCTTTTTTCCTCGTCTGGTTCCCCCCCTTTTCTTGTCTAATTCCCCCCACCCCCCTTTCTTGTCTGATTCCCCCCCCCCCCCACACACACACTTTTCTTGTCTGGTTTCCCCCCCCTTTCTTGTCTGGTTTCCCCCCCTTCTTGTCTGGTTTCCCCCCCCTTTTCTTGTCTGGTTTCCCCCCCCTTTTCTTGTCTGGTTTCCCCCCCCCTTTTCTTGTCTGGTTTCCCCCCCCTCTTTGTCTGGTTTCCCCCCCCCTCTTTGTCTGGTTTCCCTCCCCCCCTCCTTGTCTGGTTTCCCTCCCCCCCTCCTTGTCTGGTTTCCCACCCCCCCCTCCTTGTCTGGTTTCCCACCCCCCCTCCTTGTCTGGTTTCCCACCCCCCCCTCCTTGTCTGGTTTCCCACCCCCCCTCCTTGTCTGGTTTCCCCCCCCTTTCTTGTCTGGTTCCCCCCCTCTCCTTGTCTGGTCCCCCCCCCCCCTTTTTGTCTGGTTTCCACCCACCCCCCCTCCTTGTCTGGTTTCCCAACCCCCCTCCTTGTCTGGTTTCCACCCACCCCCCCCTCCTTGTCTGGTTTCCCAACCCCCCTCCTTGTCTGGTTTCCCTCCCCCCCCCTCCTTGTCTGGTTTCCAACCCCCCTTCTTGTCTGGTTTCCACCCACCCCCCCCCTCCTTGTCCCTCTGGTTTCCCAACCCCCCCCTCCTTGTCTGGTTTCCCACCCCCCCCCCCTCCTTGTCTGGTTTCCCAACCCCCCCCTCCTTGTCTGGTTTCCCACCCCCCCCTCCTTGTCTGGTTTCCCACCCCCCCCTCCTTGTCTGGTTTCCCACCCCCCCCCCTCCTTGTCTGGTTTCCCACCCCCCCCTCCTTGTCTGGTTTCCCACCCCCCCCTCCTTGTCTGGTTTCCCACCCCCCCCTCCTTGTCTGGTTTCCCCACCCCCCCCTCCTTGTCTGGTTTCCCACCCCCCCTCCTTGTCTGGTTTCCCCCCCCTTCTTGTCTGGTTCCCCCCCTCTCCTTGTCTGGTCCCCCCCCCCCCCTTTTTGTCTGGTTTCCACCCACCCCCCCCTCCTTGTCTGGTTTCCCAACCCCCCTCCTTGTCTGGTTTCCCTCCCCCCCCTCGTCTGGTTTCCCAACCCCCCCTTCTTGTCTGGTTTCCACCCACCCCCCCCCTCCTTGTCTGGTTTCCCAACCCCCCTCCTTGTCTGGTTTCCACCCCACCCCCCCTTGTCTGGTTTTC
>NC_134358.1:12106523-12175288 GCF_048569485.1 Anomaloglossus baeobatrachus | reverse complement strand
GGTAAGTGATTATAATGTGTTCACAGGAGGCGATAATGGGCCAGTGAATGTGACATGTACACCTCTATCCACAGATTACAGCCCCCGGCTCCTCACATCTCCTGGAAGATTGGTGAGTAGCCCCCATCATCCACTGGTCAGGACGGGTCACAGAGAGCCTCCCGATTTACCGGCGTATTCTGTACAACCCTTGTATTAACTTCATCTTAATGTCTCCACCTCGTCTCTTTCCTTGTGTCTGACCCTCCTCCTCCTCATCGCCTTCTTTGTGTCTGACCCTCCTCCTCCTCATCGCCTTCTTTGTGTCTGACCCTCCTCCTCGTCTCCTTCGTGTCTCACCCTCCTCGTTGTCGCCTTCTTCGTGTCTGACCCTCCTCCTCTTCATCGCCTTTTTTGTGTCTGACCCTCCTCCTCGCCTTCTTTGTGTCTGACCCTCCTCCTTGTCGTCACCTTCTTTGTGTCTGACCCTCTTTCTCGTTGTCGCCTTCTTCGTGTCTGACCTCCTTGTCGTCGTCGTCGTCGTCTTCATGTCTGACCCTCTTCCTCGTCGTCATCCCCTTCTTTGTGTCTGACCCTCCTCCTCGTCTCCTTCTTTGTGTCTGACCCTCCTCCTCGTCATCGCCTTCTTTGTGTCTGACCCTCCTCCTCGTCTCCTTCTTTGTGTCTGACCCTCCTCCTCGTCTCCTTCTTTGTGTCTGACCCTCCTCCTCGTCATCGCCTTCTTTGTGTCTGACCCTCCTCCTCGTCATCGCCTTCTTTGTGTCTGACCCTCCTCCTCGTCTCCTTCTTTGTGTCTGACCTTCCTCATCGCCTTCTTCGTGTCTGACCTCCTTGTCGTCGTCTTCGTCTTCATGTCTGACCCTCTTCCTCGTCGTCATCCCCTTCTTTGTGTCTGACCCTCCTCCTCGTCATCGCCTTCTGTGAGGCAAATCCCGGGATATGAAGATGAATTATGACTCCAGTCATAATCCCTCATCACTCCCTGGCAGTGCCCCCTCCCTTCTTGTTCTCAGTGTTCCACTTACACCTCCATGGCCATGTCCTGTGATATGGAAATTAGGTGGCTTGGGGACAATGGACACAGGATGACTCCCTGCCGTGACCCTGTAGTGGGGGCTGCTAGCTAGTTAGCAAGGCTATGGAAATAGCCAGACAGAACGACTCCAGTAAAAAATGGTTCATATCTCGCAAGCCATATTTCCGATAAATATGGCAACCATAAAAATGGTGTCTCCGCATGCGGACGATGCCGGCACACCCTTTTTATGGGAGCAGGACATTGGGAAATGCCCCAGGCGTGATATCAGCCAATGGGGAACTGGCAGACAGGTCATGAGTCCCCTCGTTCTGTACCTCCCCCCTTTTGAGGGCGCTAGGGGGCAGCACACTCCGGTGTTCCCCCGTGCGCCCGTCCGCGACCTCTCCTTGTCGGGACAGCCCGTCTGCGTTACCGTGGTCACGGCCCCTTTTGTGGCGAATGGTGAAGTTGTATTGCTGGAGCGCAAGGCTCCATCGCAACAATCGCCCATTCGTCCCAGAGACGGTGTGCAACCAGCTGAGGGGATTGTGGTCCGTCTCCACGATGAAGTGGCGCCCGTATAGATAGGGTTGCAGACGCTGCAGGGCCCACACTATGGCCAGGCACTCCTTCTCCATCGTGGAATAGGCAACTTCCCTTGGTAACAGCTTCCTGCTCAGGTACAAGACTGGGTGCTCTTGGCTCGCAGAGTCCACCTGGCTGAGCACCGCACCGAGGCCGAAGTCACTGGCGTCGGTCTGTACTACAAACGGCCGCGTGAAGTTGGCTGCCTGTAGCACGGGCGGGCTGGACAGGGCGTCCTTTAGGGCCCGGAAGGCTGTCTCGCAGTCCATTGTCCAATCGACTGCAGAGGGCAGCTTCTTCTTGGTGAGGTCCGTCAAGGGCTTTGCCAGGCTACTATAGCATGGAACAAACCTCCTATAGTACCCAGCGGTCCCCAAGAAGGACATCACCTGCTTCTTGGTCCTGGGGGTGGGCCAGGATGCGATGGCTTCCACTTTCTCAGGCTCGGGCTTCAGTGTTCTCCCACCTACCCGGTGACCGAGGTACTGGACCTCGCTCATGGCCAGCTGACACTTTCCCGGCTTGATGGTCAAACCTGCCCGGTGGATCCGCCTGAGCACCTGTGCTAGATGCTCTAGGTGGTCCTCCCAGGTGGGACTGAAGACGGCAATGTCATCCAGGTACGCGGCCGCGTACCCTTCAAGTCCCTTGCGCAGGGTGTTGACCATCCGCTGGAAAGTGGCAGGGGCATTCCTCATCCCGAATGGCATCACCGTGGACTCGTACAGTCCAAATGGGGTAATAAAGGCAGAGCGTTCCCTGGCCTTGCGAGTCAGGGGGATCTGCCAATATCCCCGGCTCAGATCCATGATGGTCAGGTACTGAGCCCCGGCCAACTGATCGAGCAGGTCATCGATGCGTGGCATTGGGTACGCATCGGCAACCGTGACCGCATTGAGCCCCCTGTAGTCCACGCAGAACCGAGTGGTTCGGTCCTTCTTAGGGACGAGGACTACAGGCGAGGCCCAAGCGCTGTTGGATGCCTGGATCACCCCCAGCTTCAGCATCTCGTCAATCTCCTGGCGCATGTGTTGCTGCACCTCCAGGGAGACCCGATATGCTGAACGCCGGATCGGGGGATGATCCCCAGTGTCCACGTGATGGACAGCCAAGTCAGTCCTTCCGGGCTGGTTGGTAAACAACCCCCGGAAGGGGTGTAGGGTGGCCCACAGCTGGGACCGTTGGTCCTCCAAGAGCTGGTGGCCAACCTCCACATCCTCAATGGATCCGCCTGCCCTAACCTGGGCTAGCATATCCAAGAGGGTTTCCGCTTCTCCCTCCTCGGGCAGGTTGCACACGGGGAGCGCACATGCCTCCCGCTCATGATGTGCCTTCATCATGTTCACATGGAAGGGCTTCCGCCTTCCACGGGCAGGGTCCAGGGTGACCAGGTACGTTACAGGGTTGAGCTGCTGGTACACGAGGTATGGGCCTTCCCAGGCTGCCTGAAGCTTGTCCTGTGGTACGGGGACCAGTACCCACACCTTTTGACCCACTTGGTAGGTCCTCTCACAAGCGTTCTGGTCGTACCAACGCTTCTGATCGGCCTGGGCTTGAGCCATATTGTCGTGTACCAGTTGCGTCAAGGCCTGCATTTTGTCCCGGAAGCGCATGACATACTCGATAACCGACACTCCAGGGGTGGCCAAATCCCCTTCCCAAGCCTCTTTCACCAGAGCCAGGGGGCCCCGCACACGTCGCCCGTACAGGAGCTCAAACGGTGAGAATCCTGTTGAGGCCTGTGGAACCTCCCGGTAAGCAAATAACAGGTGTGGGAGATACCGCTCCCAGTCACGCCCATGGGAGTCGACCAACATCTTAAGCATCTGCTTTAAGGTGCCATTGAACCGCTCGCACAGGCCATTAGTCTGTGGATGGTACGGGCTGGCCACCAGATGTCGCACCTGGACTTGCTTACAGAGGGCCTCCATCAGCTGGGACATGAATTGGGTCCCCCGGTCAGTGAGCATTTCCTGGGGAAAACCCACTCGGGAGAAAATCTCCAGCAATGCGGTGGCCACCTTGTCAGCCCGAATGGACGACAAGGCCACTGCTTCTGGGTACCGGGTGGCATAGTCCACTACCGTCAGTATGAAGCGTTTCCCGGAGCTGCTGGGGATGGCCAGCGGGCCGACCAGATCCACAGCCACCCTCCTGAAAGGCTCATCGATGATGGGCAGAGATACCAGTGGGGCTTTGGGGCGTGGCCCCGCCTTCCCCACTCTCTGACAGGTTTCACACGAACGGCAGTAGGCAGCCACATCGGCCCCCATCTTTGGCCAGTAGAAATGCTGGTTTAACCTGGCCTTGGTCTTAGCGATCCCTAGGTGTCCGGCCATCGGAATCTCATGTGCGATCCGCAACAACTCCGTCCGGAACGGATAGGGTACCACCAACTGTCGGTCCCTGGGCCACGCCTCCGGTGAACCCTGCTGGACCGTGGCCCGGTACAGCCGTCCTTGGTCCCAGACCACTCGCTCCGGGTCCGAGTCCGAGGGAGGCTGTGCCGCCTGCTCCTTAAGAGCTTTCAGGCTGTCGTCAGCTTCTAACGCTGCCTGAAACCCCTGACTAGATGTGGCCAGAATCGACGAGACTGTCACATCTTCAGTCAGTACCCCGGGACCTGTGTCCTGGCCTCCACCTGACTCGGCTGCCACTTGGTCAGAAGGGGAAGAGCTATCGGACCTCCGGGAGGCCCCTTGGCTTCCAGCACTCCCACTGCGGGTGACAGCGGCCACAGCCGCTGCGACCGTGGGTCGTGCCTGCTCCTCCTCCGTTCCTGACCAAGTCGCCGGTTCAGGCAGACCTACCTGGCTTCCTGACACCCCGGTTGTGGGGGAACCATGCACCGAGATCTTACCTGGGAGCACTTCCGCTCCTGGACCGGCCCCAATCTCACCTGCCTGTTCCCCTCCTGCAGCAACAGAACCCCGCTGTGAAATCTCTGGGGACCCCACATTTGCTGTGGTAGCCCCCACCCCACACACTGGTCCTCCCCCTGCAGCACCCTGCTCTCTGCTTATCCCTGCAGAGGGCAACAGATCCCAGCTCACAGGCTGGTTACTTGTAGAGGCATTGTCACCCCTTTCTCTGACCCCCTCCCCTGTCACAGCTGCAGCTGTGTGTGTGTCTATGGTGTCTGTGCAAGCAGAAATATCAGAGTTCACTCCCTCCTCCCTTACATCATTCATAGATAACACATTAACATTGTCCGGAGGCATGTCAGTACTGGCTGAAGGTTCAGCCCTTGGTTGGGGCCCAAACTGGGAGGTTATCTGCCCCAAATCTGTCCCAAGTAGCACGTTTGCAGGGATCCGATCAGTTACCCCCACCTCCCTCACCCCTCGCCCTGCGCCCCAGTCCACATAAATGTCAGCAACAGGCAGCGCCGGGTCAGTGCCTCCAATCCCGGAGACAGCGAGGGTTTTTCCAGGGATCAAGTCTTGGGGGGACACCATCTCAGGCCGCACCAGAGTCACCTCCGAGGCGCTGTCTCGCAGTCCTATGGTCACAGACCGGCCGACGGTGACAGGTTGGAAGCTGTCCAGGGACCTACCACCACCCCCACCCACACAATACACCTTGGGCGGCCCTTGGGACGGGGACGGAGCCGGGGCCTTGGGACGCTGAGGGCACATGGCCTTGAAGTGTCCAGGTAGGTTGCACTGGTGGCACCGTCTTGGTTCTGCCACGGGCCTGGAGAGGGGAGTTGAGGGGCAGGTGGGGCAGGTGGGGCAGTCGCAGAATTCATCTTACCCCCTCTCCAGGTGCTGCTGGTGGCTGCTCTCCTGGCTTCAGGAGCCCGATTGTTGGTGTAGTCATCGGCCAGGGCAGCTGTAGCCGTGGACCCCTTTGGCTTCTGGTCTCGGATGAACTGGCGGAGATCCTCAGGGCAGTTCCACAAGAGTTGCTCCGTGATGACCAAGTCCAGGATCTCTGGTCCGGTGGAAAGCTGCAGGCCTTGGGTCCAGTGGTCGGCAGCTCGGGCACTTCTGCAGGGTCCGGAACTTCTTGCGGTAGGACTCCGGGGTGAGGTTGTACTGTTGGATCAGGGCCCGCTTGATGGTGTCGTAGCCCTGATCTGCCTCAGCAGGCAAGTCCCCAAGGATATCCAGGGCCTTACCCCTTAAACGGGGGGTCAGGTATTTGGCCCACTGGTCCTTGTTCAGATGGTGCTGCAAGCAAGTCCGTTCAAAAGCAGTCAAGAAAGAGTCCAAGTCTCCATCCTTCTCCAGCACTGGGAAGTCCTCAACACGGACCTTTGGAAGTTTGGTGTCTTGAAGGTCACGTGTGGCTGATGAGGGCCGGAGCTGAGCTAGCTGCAGCTGGTAGTCACGCTCTGCCTGGCGCTCTTCACGCGCTGCCTGCCGCTCCGCAGCCTCACGCGCTGCTTGCCGCTCTGCCCTGCGCTCTGCCAGGAGTCCCTTGTAGCCCTCCTGGTCTCCAGCCTGGAGAAGGGCCATAGCCATTTGAAGAAGGCTATCCGAGCCTCCCAGGCTCGGTGGAATGGCACGTGGTGATCTGCGGCCCGCTGCGGAGCCTGGTGATTCACTGTCCATTGCAGAGCGGAGGGCTGGCATCTGGCTCGTTGAGGACCCTTGGGTGAGCTGCTCCTCATCTTGTCCAGCAGTGCCAGGTTGTGCAATGTCCTCTGCAGAGCTGTTTTCTGGCGTCGAGCTCCTGGAGGACTCGTGGGCAACCTCCTCATTACTGTCCACAGCACCGTTCTCCCTCTCTTCGGCTCCTGCCTTAGCATTGGCCAGTTGCATAGCTCTGCTCCTGGTGCCATCAGCCATTCTTGCAGACTTTTGGTCACTGACACAGAACTGACACCTGATGCCTCCACACACCTTACAGTATCTGCACTCTGACACTCTAGTGTTGAGCTAGTCTGAAGACCCCAGCAGCCACAGCTGCTGCAGGCAGTCTTTAGTGTCTGGGAGTATGGGTCTCACACTCACACACACTATTATCTCGATCCCACCGCTATGCCACCAATATGTCACAAACCACCGGGGGGGTCACTCAGAAATCCCCCGCGCTGGCTACCAGTACGTCACAATCGGGGGGTAACAAGTGGGGGTCACCCCTCCTTTATACCTCCCGACCGACAGACAGAGCACATGACGCGCTCTCTAGCGCCCCTCTTATAGTCAGGCCAATTATGGAATTGCCCGACGATAAGCAAGGAGGCCGCTATACTACTTATGCCGATTATTGAAGGGTCCCCGGTGAGAGTAGGGTATATATTCCCCCGACCTCCGCGGGCGGAATATATAAAATCTCCCCGAATCTCACTGGCCTCCCCACAATAATCCTTGGCACAAACTCGCTGCCACCAACCGATTTACGGTAACTATTAGCCGAACACACAGACGTGGGATTCAAGATCGAGATAACAGAACAGCCCAAGATTAATTATATAATTTAATCAGCCTAAAGCACACTAGAAACTACAATATATACAATAGGGAATCTACAGAATATACATATGTCAGAGTACAGTTACAATCAAAGCATGGGTTACAAACAGGCATACACAGTTCCAGCAGTTACCTTGTTGCGTCTGGCCACAGGGGGGCGCTGTACCCAGGTTTCTAGGATCCTTCCCACAGATGTTTCCTACACGTGCCCCCAGCGAAAAGAACACTGGAAAATGGCCGAAGTAGGGTTATCAACCTGGGCACATCCAGGTCCCCTCCTACCTTAGTGACCTCACAGGGAGCACTGCTCCACCCCTGGCTTGAGTTATGGACAATCCACAACATGGAATATGGGCCATAACTTTGCCTGGGAGCGTCGTAGGCGGACGCCAATGCTCTCATTGTGACAGTTATGAATTTAGCTACAGAACGAGGGGACTCATGACCTGTCTGCCAGTTCCCCATTGGCTGATATCACGCCTGGGGCATTTCCCAATGTCCTGCTCCCATAAAAAGGGTGTGCCGGCATCGTCCGCATGCGGAGACACCATTTTTATGGTTGCCATATTTATCGGAAATATGGCTTGCGAGATATGAACCATTTTTTACTGGAGTCGTTCTGTCTGGCTATTTCCATAGCCTTGCTAACTAGCTAGCAGCCCCCACTACAGGGTCACGGCAGGGAGTCATCCTGTGTCCATTGTCCCCAAGCCACCTAATTTCCATATCACAGGACATGGCCATGGAGGTGTAAGTGGAACACTGAGAACAAGAAGGGAGGGGGCACTGCCAGGGAGTGATGAGGGATTATGACTGGAGTCATAATTCATCTTCATATCCCGGGATTTGCCTCACACCTTCTTTGTGTCTGACCCTCCTCCTCGTCATCGCCTTCTTTGTGTCTGACCCTCCTCCTCGTCATCGCCTTCTTTGTGTCTGACCCTCCTCCTCGTCATCGCCTTCTTTGTGTCTGACCCTCCTCCTCGTCTCCTTCTTTGTGTCTGACCCTCTTCCTCGTTGTCGAATTCTTTGTGTCTGACCCTCCTCTTCGTCGTCGCCTTCTTTGTGTCTGACCCTCCTCTTCGTCGTCGCCTTCTTTGTGTCTGACCCTCCTCCTCGTCATTGCTTTCTTTGTGTCTGACCCTCCTCCTCCTCGTCATTGCTTTATTTGTGTCTGACCCTCCTCCTCCTTGTCGGATTCTTCATGTCTGACCCTCCTCCTCCTCGTCATTGCTTTATTTGTGTCTGACTCTCCTCCTCCTTGTCGGATTCTTCATGTCTGACCCTCCTCCTCGTCATTGCTTTCTTTGTGTCTGACCCTCCTCCTCCTCGTCTCCTTCTTCGTGTCTGACCCTCCTCCTCCTCGTCTCCTTCGTGTCTGACCCTCCTGTATTGACCCATCAGCTCCATACTCCCGGTCACCTCACACATCTCCTTTTCATGGTCTTTGCGTCCTTAATGGTGCCATGTTTAATCCCCCTACCGCATTCTCCTTGGTCACTTGGGGGGTTACGTTTGCCGGCAGAGGCCTGAAGACACAGTGTCAATAGGGTGTATGAGTGGTGGTCACTGACCCCCTGTGCGGTGCACTTGTATGTGGCTGGACCTCGTTCCCCCATTCATTCCAGTTGGTCTGTGATGGTTGTTGTGTTGCATGAAATAACACTGACATCAGATCCTTTCCCCCTTGATTGGGGTGTTACTAGGCGGCTTCTGCATACGGCCGGTCCAATGTCCTCCTCTTCCTCTATCCTTTGTGAATCCCACCTCTGCCCCGCCGCCTCGGTGCCTGCTTTCGCTCTGTGCCGCCTCGGTGCCTGCTTTCGCTCTGTGCCGCCTCGGTGCCTGCTTTCGCTCTGTGCCGCCTCGGTGCCTGCTTTTGCTCTGTGCCGCCTCGGTGCCTGCTTTTGCTCTGTGCCGCCTCGGTGCCTGCTTTTGCTCTGTGCCGCCTCGGTGCCTGCTTTCGCTCTGTGCCGCCTCGGTGCCTGCTTTCGCTCTGTGCCGCCTCGGTGCCTGCTTTCGCTCTGTGCCGCGGGTTGCATTGTTTTTGCCTCCTCCTTTCTCTTCACCTCTTGCATTGTGTTTGCCGCCTCCTTTTCCTCGCCGCTTATATTGTGTTTGCCTCTTCCATTCTCCTCGCCGGTTGCATTGTTTTTGCCTCTTCCTTTGTCCTCGCCGGTTGCATTGTTTTTGCTTCCTCCTTTCTCCTCGCCGGTTGCATTGTCTTTGCCTCCTCCTTTCTCCCCGCCGGTTGCATTGTTTTTGCCTCTTCCTTTGTCCTCGTGGTTGCATTGTGTTTGCCTCTTGCATTCTCCTTGCCGGTTGGATTGTTTTTGCCGCCACCTTTCTCTTCGCCGGTTGCATTGTTTTTGCTTCCTCCTTTCTCTTTGCTGGTTGCATTGTCTTTGCCTCCTCCTTTCTCCTCACCGGTTGCATTGTTTTTGCCTCCTCCTTTCTCTTTGCCGGTTGCATTGTTTTTGCCTCCTCCTTTCTCTTTGCCGGTTGGATTGTTTTTGCCTCCTCCTTTGTCCTCGCCGGTTGCATTGTTTTTGCCTCTTCCTTTGTCCTCGCGGTTGCATTGTTTTTGCCTCTTCCTTTCTCCCATTTATCTCCTTTTATTACTTTCCTGTTTTGCTTTCTTCCTAGCTCAGTATCTTGCTCCTTTTTCTTAGCCGTACCCTTTCTTCTGTGTGGCTGGGTGATTCCCGCTCGCTCTTTTGCATGCTTCCCCATCTTCCGCCCCTCCTCCATGCTTGTCGCCTTCTCTTACCGCTTGCTCTGCCTTCCAGTCTCTCTCAGACAAGAAGTTTGACTACAGAGAGTTTGCCGCTATCCCGTCTTCCAAACCAGTGTATGAGATCCAGGTACCGTGCTGCATGAATTCACAGGATTGGATCAGGACCAATCTGTGCCTGGTGCCGCCGTCCTGGTGATCAGGGCCGGCACCGCGGGTTGTGGTGATGGATGAGGGGAGTTGCGGGGTCTGGTTTGGTTTTGGGGAAGGGCTTTCTTGTTTTATTAACACCTCTTTATAACGTCAGACACAAAATAAATCTCCACTGATGAGACCCTGCATCTTGTAAGACGCTCCAGTCACATCCAGCGCTGCAGTCACCGTCTGTCCAGCTTACCTTAGTTCTCAGGATCACACATTAATGCCTTGTCGTCTCTGAGGACTTTTCCTCTTTATCTGTCAGCTCATCTTGTCAGTGAGCAGAAGTGTGAGCGCAGCTGTGGATGTGACTGGAGAGTATAAGGTGCACAACAAGAACGGTAGTGCAGAGATCATGAACATCTCATCTTTGGCCGATTCCACCATTGCTGGAGTGACTGTGTATGTTGGTCGCTGGGTACGCGGTGACGCCTGGTGCTGCGCACGCGGTGACGCCTGGTGCTGCGCACGTGGTGACGCCTGGTGCTGCGCACGCGGTGACGCCTGGTGCTGCGCTCGCGGTGACGCCTGGTGCTGCGCTCGCGGTGACGCCTGGTGCTGCGCTCGCGGTGACGCCTGGTGCTGCGCTCGCGGTGACGCCTGGTGCTGCGCTCGCGGTGACGCCTGGTGCTGCGCTCGCGGTGACGCCTGGTGCTGCGCTCTGTGTTTCCTGCTCCGCACTTCTGCTTGTGGTGGGCTTCTATGTAGTATGGCTGCATGCCCCCATCACCAGTCTGTACTCTGCGGCATTCATATCTCCTTTCTGATTTCTAGTCCCCAGATGCAACATCCGGCTCAAAACACACAGAAGATGGCAGAATATCAGGTAAGGGTATGAATACTTATGAAAGTGTGGGGTCAGTCTATATACATGTTCAAAGAAAGACGCTGTGTATCCTGCCTTATTCCTGGTGCAGGGGAGACGCTGTGTATCCTGCCTTATTCCTGGTGCAGGGGAGACGCTGTATATCCTGCCTTATTCCTGGTGCAGGGGAGACGCTGTGTATCCTGCCTTATTCCTGGTGCGGGGGAGACGCTGTGTATCCTGCCTTATTTCTGGTGCAGGGGAGACACTGTATATCCTGCCTTATTTCTGGTGCAGGGGAGACACTGTATATACTGCCTTATTTCTGGTGCAGGGGAGACGTGTGTCCTGTCTTATGCCTGGTGCAGGGGAGACGCTGTATATCCTGCCTTATTCCTGGTGCAGGGGAGACGCTGTATATCCTGCCTTATTCCTGGTGCAGGGGAGACGCTGTGTATCCTGCCTTATTCCTGGTGCAGGGGAGACGCTGTATATCCTGCCTTATTCCTGGTGCAGGGGAGACGCTGTGTATCCTGCCTTATTCCTGGTGCAGGGGAGACGCTGTGTATCCTGCCTTATTCCTGGTGCGGGGGAGACGCTGTGTATCCTGCCTTATTTCTGGTGCAGGGGAGACACTGTATATCCTGCCTTATTTCTGGTGCAGGGGAGACACTGTATATACTGCCTTATTTCTGGTGCAGGGGAGACGTGTGTCCTGTCTTATGCCTGGTGCAGGGGAGACGCTGTATATCCTGCCTTATTCCTGGTGCAGGGGAGACGCTGTGTATCCTGCCTTATTCCTGGTGCAGGGGAGACGCTGTATATCCTGCCTTATTCCTGGTGCAGGGGAGACGCTGTGTATCCTGCCTTATTCCTGGTGCAGGGGA
Organism: Anomaloglossus baeobatrachus; assembly: GCF_048569485.1. NCBI lineage: Eukaryota > Metazoa > Chordata > Amphibia > Anura > Aromobatidae > Anomaloglossus > Anomaloglossus baeobatrachus. The sequence goes on along the minus strand of NC_134358.1, from coordinate 12,163,638 downwards.
GACGCTGTGTATCCTGCCTTATTCCTGGTGCGGGGGAGACGCTGTGTATCCTGCCTTATTCCTGGTGCAGGGGAGACGCTGTATATCCTGCCTTATTCCTGGTGCAGGGGAGACGCTGTGTATCCTGCCTTATTCCTGGTGCGGGGGAGACGCTGTGTATCCTGCCTTATTCCTGGTGCAGGGGAGACACTGTATATCCTGCCTTATTTCTGGTGCAGGGGAGACACTGTATATACTGCCTTATTTCTGGTGCAGGGGAGACGTGTGTCCTGTCTTATGCCTGGTGCAGGGGAGACGCTGTGTATCTTGCCTTATTCCTGGTGCAGGGGAGACGCTGTATATCCTGCCTTATTCCTGGTGCAGGGGAGACGCTGTATATCCTGCCTTATTCCTGGTGCAGGGGAGACGCTGTGTATCCTGCCTTATTCCTGGTGCAGGGCAGATTGTGTATCCTGCCTTATTCCTGGTGCAGGGGAGACCCTGTATATCCTGCCTTATTTCTGGTGCAGGGGAGACCCTGTGTATCCTGCCTTATTCCTGGTGCAGGGGAGACGCTGTATATCCTGCCTTATTCCTGGTCCAGGGGAGACGCTGTGTATCCTGCCTTATTCCTGGTGCAGGGGAGACGCTGTGTATCCTGCCTTATTCCTGGTGCAGGGGAGACGCTGTGTATCCTGCCTTATTCCTGGTGCAGGGGAGACGCTGTGTATCCTGCCTTATTCCTGGTGCAGGGGAGACGCTGTGTATCCTGCCTTATTCCTGGTGCAGGGGAGACGCTGTATATCCTGCCTTATTCCTGGTGCAGGGGAGACGCTGTGTATCTTGCCTTATTCCTGGTGCAGGGGAGACGCTGTGTATCCTGCCTTATTCCTGGTGCAGGGGAGACGCTGTGTATCCTGCCTTATTCCTGGTGCAGGGGAGACGCTGTGTATCCTGCCTTATTCCTGGTGCAGGGGAGACCCTGTGTATCCTGCCTTATTCCTGGTGCAGGGGAGACGCTGTGTATCCTGTCTTATTTCTGGTGCAGGGGAGACGCTGTGTATCCTGTCTTATTTCTGGTGCAGGGGAGACCCTGTATATCCTGTCTTATTTCTGGTGCAGGGGAGACGCTGTGTATCCTGCCTTATTCCTGGTGCAGGGGACACCCTGTATATCCTGCCTTATTTCTGGTGCAGGGGAGACGCTGTGTATCCTGCCTTATTCCTGGTGCAGGGGAGACGCTGTGTATCCTGCCTTATTCCTGGTGCAGGGGAGATTGTATATCCTGCCTTATTCCTGGTGCAGGGGAGATTGTGTATCCTGCCTTATTCCTGGTGCAGGGGAGACGCTGTATATCCTGCCTTATTCCTGGTGCAGGGGAGACGCTGTGTATCCTGCCTTATTCCTGGTGCAGGGGAGATTGTATATCCTGCCTTATTCCTGGTGCAGGGGAGACTATGTATATCCTGCCTTATTCCTGGTGCAGGGGAGACGCTGTGTATCCTGCCTTATTCCTGGTGCAGGGGAGATTGTATATCCTGCCTTATTCCTGGTGCAGGGGAGACGCTGTATATACTGCCTTATTCCTGGTGCAGGGGAGATGCTGTGTATCCTGCCTTATTCCTGGTGCAGGGGAGACGCTGTATATCCTGCCTTATTCCTGGTGCAGGGGAGACGCTGTGTATCCTGTCTTATTCCTGGTGCAGGGGAGACGCTGTGTATCCTGCCTTATTCCTGGTGCAGGGGAGATTGTATATCCTGCCTTATTCCTGGTGCAGGGGAGATTGTGTATCCTGCCTTATTCCTGATTGCTCATGTGCAGGTCTTTCCATTTTTCTTCTGTTTTGCCCTTATGTTGCTTTCTTTCCTTCCTCGTCCTCTGACAGATTGATCCTGTTCCTCTGTCTGCTCTTCCTGGTAGTGCGGCCTTCTGGGTAGGATTTACTGTGTGCTGCTTCTTGCATGTAGTGGTACTAACCTGTCGCCCCGGTGCAGATACACGATATACGGTGCAGCCGTTATATATAATATTGCATTGGCTCACACTTGGGGCTGACAACCATAGACAGGTTAGCAGCTGACAACCGAGTGAAGCTTGTGCTCATCCGCCGGAGCCAGATTTTCCTGACTTTACCCTCTCGCCCCCTCGGTCGGTGGCCGCCGGCTCACACTCACTCTCTTTCCCGTTTTCAGCACCGTACGGCTTCGAGGAAGAGGAGGCGCAGCAGCGAGAGGCTCTGGAAGAATACGGGGAAGGACAGGACGACCCCCTACCGGCCCCCAACACATCAGCACTGGAGGAAATGGCCAATTACAGCAACAAGCGGAAGCTGCGGCACACCCGGCGGAGCCTCGAGACCGCCGTCCCCACCTAGAGGACCGCCCTCAGCCAGCACTGTGAACACTCACTATACACAGACGGCTCGAGCGCCCAAGACTCCGCCCACCGCGCCACTGAGCCCGCTTCAATCAGAGACACTGTGACATCCGCCGCTCACCCGATGCGGCATGGTTGGGGGGGTTCCTGCGCGTCCCCCCGGCTCCGTGAAGGGACACGCTCTGGTTAGAGCTTCTGGTGCGACATTTACTCGCTTTTCGCGCTCTTCTTGGTGGCAGTTGCACATTCTCCATGTTTTGGACGGACGACCCGAAGAAACCGGCTGTGTAATATCTGATAACCAGCAGCGCTGTCACCCTCAGGTCCACGGCCTGGGGGCGCTCTTTGCCTTCTTACTGACTGTTCTCATTGGGCTTCAATTGGTTGACCCAAAAAAAAGTGGGGGGAGGGGGGGTGGATTGTAGTATGAGCCTGTAGTTTGTATATAACCTTATGATAAATTAGGGGACTTGGGGGCTACCAGGTGAGGACCGGGGTGGGGGTTACTGGGTGAGGGCCAGGGGGGGGCATTACCTGGTGAGGACTGAGGTGGTGTTACCTGGTGAGGACCGAGGTGGGGTTACCAGGTGAGGGCTGAGGGACATTACCTGGTGAGGACTGAGGTGGCGTTACCAGGTGAGGACCGAGGGACATTACCTGGTGAGGACCGAGGTGGTGGTTACTGGATAAGGGCCAGGGGGTCATTACCCGGTGAGGACCGAGGTGGGGGCTACCAGCTGAGGACCGAGGGGCATTACCTGGTGAGGACCGAGGTGGGGGTTACCAGGTGAGGACCAAGGGGCATTACCTGGTGAGGACCGAGGTGATTTTCACTGGGTGAGGGCTGCGGGGTCGTTACCCGGTGAGGGTTTTTGGGTGTTGCATAATGAGGCCTGTTTTCGGCTATGAAGCAGATTATGTGGTGGGGTTACCAGATGCTGGGGTTATCAGTCCTTTGTGGTCATTGCCTGGTGGAGGCTCCAGTGGATGTGACTGGTGGGTGGTATAAGGAGGGATGACATTGAGGTAGGTCGGGGGGGGGCATTGCCAGGCGCCGGTCTGATTTATCCCGTCTATATGAAGCAGTGGGTCGGTGGCTCGGCCCTCGCCATTTTCGGCTGATTTTTGGCCCCTTTTCACCTCGCTCGCGGACTTCGCTCCCCTGATTTTAGAGCTTCTCACAGATGAGTCTTCCAATAATGGTGATATTGTGTTTTTTTTTTTAAAGGAATTAGTTTTGGGGGCCCGCAGCGAAGTGACCGCGACTTTTATAGGAGTGTGTGAGTGGAGTGGCTGGGCGAGGATGGCGATCGCGTGGGGCGTGAATATTTATGAGTGACTGTGTTAATTTATAGTGTGTGAGTGCAGCGGGCGATCTCACTGCCTTCCCGTAGGACCTCGGACGCGGGGGCCGGCGAAGTCCGTGGGAATTATACCAGCTATCGAGCATACCCTCCCCCAAGACGTGGCAGACTGTGCCCGCGTGGTCGGGGGCCCCTCCTGGAGACGGGGCCACTTTTTATAACACTAATTTAAAAAGAAATTAGAAATTGTGATTTCCCAATGGACCGTTTTGTGTTTTCAGCACCTATGTGTTTCCATGGTTGCGGGTGCGGCCTCCCCGTATCACTGGATATCCTATAGATGGAAGGACTGCACTGTAACCATGGAGACGCATCACTCTGCATAGGAGCTGTGGACACAAAACGAGTGGAGACGATGAAGAGGACGAGGGCTAGATTTTAGGCTCCTTCTTCTTTTAGAAGTTTCTTTCTGGGCAGATGGATTTGCCGAGAGCGGAATCTGCGCAACCTCCATGGCGGTGCGTCTTCAGCAGTCACCTTCATGGCGGTGCGTCTTGGCGGCCACCTTTATGTTGGTGCGTCTTGGCGGCCACCTTTATGTTGGTGCGTCTTGGCGGCCACCTTTATGTTGGTGCGTCTTGGCGGCCACCTTTATGTTGGTGCGTCTTGGCGGCCACCTTTATGTTGGTGCGTCTTGGCGGCCACCTTTATGTTGGTGCGTCTTGGCGGCCACCTTTATGTTGGTGCGTCTTGGCGGCCACCTTTATGTTGATGCGTCTTGGCGGCCACCTTTATGTTGGTGCGTCTTGGCGGCCACCTTTATGTTGGTGCGTCTTGGCGGCCACCTTTATGTTGGTGCGTCTTGGCGGCCACCTTCATGGCGGTGCGTCTTGGCGGCCACCTTCATGGCGGTGCGTCTTGGCGGCCACCTTCATGGCGGTGCGTCTTCGGCGGCCACCTTCATGTTGGTGCGTCTTCAGCGGCTACCTTCATGGCGGTGCGTCTTCAGCGGTCACCTTCATGGCGGTGTGTCTTGGCGGCCACCTTCATGGCGGTGCGTCTTCGGCGGCCACCTTCATGTTGGTGCGTCTTCAGCGGCTACCTTCATGGCGGTGCGTCTTCAGCGGTCACCTTCATGGCGGTGCGTCTTCAGCGGCTACCTTCATGGCGGTGCGTCTTCAGCGGTCACCTTCATGGCGGTGCGTCTTCAGCGGCCACCTTCATGGCGGTGCGTCTTCAGCGGCCACCTTCATGGCGGTGTGTCTTGGCGGCCACCTTCATGGCGGTGCGTCTTGGCGGCCACCTTCATGGCGGTGCGTCTTCGGCGGCCACCTTCATGTTGGTGCGTCTTCAGCGGCTACCTTCATGGCGGTGCGTCTTCAGCGGTCACCTTCATGGCGGTGTGTCTTGGCGGCCACCTTCATGGCGGTGCGTCTTCGGCGGCCACCTTCATGTTGGTGCGTCTTCAGCGGCTACCTTCATGGCGGTGCGTCTTCAGCGGTCACCTTCATGGCGGTGCGTCTTCAGCGGCTACCTTCATGGCGGTGCGTCTTCAGCGGTCACCTTCATGGCGGTGCGTCTTCAGCGGCCACCTTCATGGCGGTGCGTCTTCAGCGGCCACCTTCATGGCGGTGTGTCTTGGCGGCCACCTTCATGGCGGTGCGTCTTCAGCGGCCACCTTCATGGCGGTGATCTTTCTTTGTTGCGCTGCCGGATACTTTCAGAGAAAAGTGTGGATGCCGGCTCCTGGGCATCGGGCGCTGTCTGGTGTTGGGCGATGGTGGCGCAGATGCCAGGTGATTGTTGAATGTTTCTCCCCCTGGTCTGCAGGGGGCACCGCGATGTGTCCACCCGAGGCCTGAGGTCGCCGCCCGGGACTGACTCTCAGATTTCTTATTTTAGAAGAATTTTCCTCACTTTTTTTCTTGCGTTTCATCCAGATGTACAATTACTACTCTCACTGTGCGCTGATGATGGGGCTTGCTGGGAGTTGTAGTTATACAGACGGACACCCACTATTGTAAGGTTATAATGCCGCCAAACTGTATCTCACCCCCCAATAAACAGACCCTTCATTACCCATGATTCCCATGCTCGGGGCCCCGCACGTTTATCATGTGACCGGCGTGAGGTGGACGGGGGAGGCGCGAGGCAGTGGCCTGTAATCAGTGATGTGGACCCCCAGGACCATCTCCACACCCCGCCGCTGCGGCGAGAGCCAAGCCCCGCCTGGTGCCTTATTGCAGCCATGGAGCCGGCGTGTGAATGACGATGGGGTGTGAAGTTACGGACGTCGCTTCTGAGGGGTTTTCTATGAATTCTTATTACTGAGCCTCCCATATTGGGGCGAGAACATGGGGTCTTTCTCGCCGCTTTTTGGGCACTTTGCGCTGGAGGCGTCGGGCTCCGAGGCTGTAACTAGTGATATTTGTACAACCAAAGAACTTTATTTTGTGGCTCACAAACAATAAAGTTTACTTTACATTATACCTGCGCGTGGCGAGTCTGTGGGGGGTAACAGCTGCCTGGTCATGTCACCTCCAGAGCCGCACTCACTATTCTGCTGTTATATCGTGTCTTATCCTCCAGAGCTGCACTCACTATTCTACTGTTACATTGTGTCTTATCCTCCAGAGCTGCAATCACTATTCTGCTGTTATATCATGTCTTATCCTCCAGAGCTGCAGTCACTATTCTGCAGTTACATCGTGTCTTATCCTCCAGAGCTGCACTCACTATTCTACTGTTACATCAGGTCTTATCCTCCAGAGCTGCAGTCACTATTCTGCAGTTACATCGTGTCTTATCCTCCAGAGCTGCAGTCACTATACTGCAGTTACATCATGTCTTATCCTCCAGAGCTGCACTCACTATTCTACTGTTACATCAGGTCTTATCCTCCAGAGCTGCAGTCACTATTCTGCAGTTACATCGTGTCTTCTCCTCCAGAGCTGCTGTTCTGCCCCCAGTAGACCTGATGTCCTGGTGGAGGGTCGCGCTGTCTGAGTCGCGATGTGGCGGACCGGGGGCGTGCAACGGCTTTTGTGATGGGGGTTTAAAACTAATATTAAAAAGGAGGAGAGAAAAATAAAATGAGTTTGTGCCGCCAGTTGGGATGTTGGGCTGTGGTATGGCTGACACTACTGGAGGGCCCAGGAGTTAGGTGGTGATGCGCAGTGCCGGAGGGTTTCTGGGGATGGTGAGGTTGGTATGGCCGACACTGCTGGGGGTCTCCGGGAGTTAGGGGGTGATGCGCAGTGTCGGAGCGTTGTCCCCTTTCCCCTCTGGGGAGGGTGAGGTTGGTATGGCTGGCACTGCTGGGGGTCTCCAGGAGTTAGGTGGTGATGCGCAGTGTCGGAGCGTTGTCCCCTTTCCCCTCTGGGGAGGGTGAGGTTGGTATGGCCGGCACTGCTGGGGGTCTCCAGGAGTTAGGGGGTGATGCGCAGTGCCGGAACGTTGTCCCCTTTCCCCTCTGGTGAGGGTGAGGTTGGTATGGCTGGCACTGCTGGGGATCTCCAGGGGTTAGGGGGTGATGCGCAGTGTCGGAGCGTTGTCCCCTTTCCCCTCTGGGGAGGGTGAGGTTGGTATGGCCGGCACTGCTGGGGGTCTCCAGCAGGGCTGTGGAGTCGGAGTCGTGGAGTCGGAGTCGGAGCTCATTTTGGTGGAGTCGGAGTCGGAGTTGGAGTCGGTATAAAATGCACCGACTCCGACTCCTAAAATATATAATAAATTGGGGACAGGAGTGCAATGCAGAATGTGCTGAATATTTTACTAAATAATAACATTTAGTATAATGCTTATATTTAAGTGAAAAATTTATTGTAGTATAATGTGAACATCAGACATTTAATTGTTTTTATGATACAATAATCAAGATATTTGGATAGAACATAAAATATTTATTGGATACAACTTTAGAACACAAAAAACTAATAAATTGTAAATATGTAATATTATATATATATACACAGTGTATATACACACACAAGATATATATGTAATCTACTGTATATTACATAGTGTATTACATATTTACAATTTATTACAGTTTTTTGTGTTCTAAAGTTGTATCCAATAAATATATTTTATGTTCTATCCAAATATCTTGATTATTGTATCATAAAAATTATTAAATGTCTAATGTTCACATACACATATTCATGTACTACAATAAATTTTTCACCTAACTATAAGCAATATATGTCGGAGTCGGAGTCGGAGTCGGAGTCGGAGTCGGAGTCGGAGTCGGAGTCGGAGTCGGAGTCGGAGTCGGAGTCGGAGTCGGAGTCGGAGTCGGAGTCGGAGTCGGAGTCGGAGCAAGAGAATTTGAGGAGCCGGAGCCGGAGCCGGAGCCGGTGCAAGAGAATTTGAGGAGCCGGAGCCGGAGCCGGAGCCGGTGCAAGAGAATTTGAGGAGCCGGAGCAAGAGAATTTGAGGAGCCGGAGCCGGAGCCGGAGCCGGTGCAAGAGAATTTGAGGAGCCGGAGCAAGAGAATTTGAGGAGCCGGAGCCGGAGCCGGAGCCGGTGCAAGAGAATTTGAGGAGCCGGAGCAAGAGAATTTGAGGAGCCGGAGCCGGAGCCGGAGCCGGTGCAAGAGAATTTGAGGAGCCGGAGCCGGAGCAAGAGAATTTGAGGAGCCGGAGCAAGAGAATTTGAGGAGCCGGAGCCGGAGCAAGAGAATTTGAGGAGCCGGAGCCGGAGCAAGAGAATTTGAGGAGCCGGAGCCGGAGTCGGAGCCGGTGCAAGAGAATTTGAGGAGCCGGAGCCGGTGCAAGAGAATTTGAGGAGCCGGAGCCGGAGCCGGAGCCGGTGCAAGAGAATTTGAGGAGCCGGAGCCGGAGCCGGAGCCGGTGCAAGAGAATTTGAGGAGCCGGAGCCGGAGCCGGAGCCGGTGCAAGAGAATTTGAGGAGCCGGAGCCGGAGCCGGTGCAAGAGAATTTGAGGAGCCGGAGCCGGAGCCGGTGCAAGAGAATTTGAGGAGCCGGAGCCGGTGCAAGAGAATTTGAGGAGCCGGAGTCGGAGCCGGAGCCGGTGCAAGAGAATTTGAGGAGCCGGAGCCGGTGCAAGAGAATTTGAGGAGCCGGAGCCGGAGTCGAAGGTTTGGCTTACCGACTCCACAGCCCTGGTCTCCAGGAGTTAGGTGGTGATGCGCAGTGTCGGAGCGTTGTCCCCTCCCCCCTCTAGGGCTGGTTCCTGGGGAGGGTGAGGTTGGTATGGCCGGCACTGCTGGGGGTCTCCAGGAGTTAGGGGGTGATGCGCAGTGTCGGAGCGTTGTCCCCTTTCCCCTCTGGGGCTGGTTCCTGGGGAGGGTGAGGTTGGTATGGCCGGCACTGTTGGGGGTCTCCAGGAGTTAGGGGGTGATGCGCAGTGTCGGAGCGTTGTCCCCTTTCCCCTCTGGGGAGGGTGAGGTTGGTATGGCTGGCACTGCTGGGGGTCTCCAGGAGTTAAGGGGTGATGCGCAGTGCCGGAGCGTTGTCCCCTCCCCCCTCTAGGGCTGGTTCCTGGGGAGGGTGAGGTTGGTATGGCTGGCACTGCTGGGGGTCTCCGGGAGTTAGGGGGTGATGAGCAGTGCTGGAGCGTTGTCCCCTTTCCCCTCTGGGGAGGGTGAGGTTGGTATGGCCGGCACTGCTGGGGGTCTTCAGGAGTTAGGTGGTGATGCGCAGTGCTGGAGCGTTGTCCCCTTTCCCCTCTGGGGATGGTGAGGTTGGTATGGCAGGCACTGCTGGGGGTCTTCAGGAGTTAGGTGGTGATGCGCAGTGCCGGAGGTAGGGACGGTGCAGCAGAGAATAATGCGCCACAGACAGGACAGGAGCTGTTACCTGACGCTCTGCAGAACAGTCCGGAACATTCCTCACAGTGATGGCGGCCTGACCTGCCCAGTCACAGTGCGGCTCCTCTGCTGTGCGGGGCTCGTGTTCTCCGGCCGATACTTCCCGACCTGGAGAAGGCGTCTGGGATCTTAGGACTCTCAACACAAGTAAACTCTGGATCCCTGATCCCTTCCAGCGAGCGGAGACTCCACTCCTGAGGGAACACTCACTGCATCTTCTAGAAGTTTCCAGACTCGGTCACTGAGCTCCCGGGAAACTCCCTGCTCCTTATATAAAGGCTAATAGCGGTTTCTCAGTTACCACTGACCTTAGGAGTCCTGGTGTCCTAGGGACTGATCCCTGCCAGTGTGCAGCTGCCCCTGCAGAGGGTTCACCGGTCCCCTCAGGACAGGACGTCTCCATGTCACCTCACACCAACTGACTGGATCTGACAGAATTTACCTCAGAACTAAACTCCTCCCCTTTCTCCTAAAGAACACACAAGCTCCTCCCCTTTCTCCTAGAGACCACACAAGCTCCTCCCCTTCTCCTTCTAGGGAACACACAAGCTCCTCCCCTTCTCCTTCTAGGGAGTGCACACAAACCTTGTTATCAGCTCAGGTGCCCGGCCCTGGTAAGGAAGCGTGGGCAAAAGTGCGTATGTGGTGAATAGAGAAAACCAAAGCTCAAAAGCTGACAATACATGTTGCACTTGCAGTATAGTACGCAACTATACAAGCCAACAGCGGGGGGCGCCAACACACAGGAGCAGCCGGACTATACCACAAGTGTAAGAAGAGACAGCAGGGGGCGCCAATGTACAGGAGCAGCCGGACTATACCACAAGTGTAAGAGGAGACAGCAGGGGGCGCCAATGTACAGGAGCAGCCGGACTATACCACAAGTGTAAGAAGAGACAGCAGGGGGCGCCAATGGACAGGAGGAGCCGGACTATACCACAAGTGTAAGAGGAGACAGCAGGGGGCGCCAATGTACAGGAGCAGCCAGACTACACCACAAGTGTAAGAGCTGCAGGAGACAGCAGGGGGCGCCAACACACAGGAGCAGCCGGACTATACCACAAGTGTAAGAAGAGACAGCAGGGGGCGCCAATGTACAGGAGCACCCGGACTATACCACAAGTGTAAGAAAAGACAGCGGGGGGCGCCAACACACAGGCGCAGCCGGACTATACCACAAGTGTAAGAAGAGACAGCAGGAGGCGCCAATGTACAGGAGCAGCCGGACTATACCACAAGTGTAAGAGGAGACAGCAGGGGGCACCAACACACAGGAGGAGCCGGACTATACCACAAGTGTAAGAGGAGACAGCGGGGGGGGCGCCAATGTACAGATGCAGCCGGACTATACCACAAGTGTAAGAGGAGACAGCGGGGGGCACCAATGTACAGGAGCAGCCGGACTATACCACAAGTGTAAGAAGAGACAGCGGGGGCGCCAATGTACAGGAGGAGCCGGACTATACCACAAGTGTAAGAGGAGACAGCGGGGGGCACCAATGTACAGGAGCAGCCGGACTATACCACAAGTGTAAGAGGAGACAGCAGGGGGCGCCAATGTACAGGAGCAGCCGGACTATACCACAAGTGTAAGAGGAGACAGCGGGGGGCGCCAATGGACAGGAGGAGCCGGACTATACCACAAGTGTAAGAGGAGACAGCAGGGGGCGCCAATGTACAGGAGCAGCCGGACTATACCACAAGTGTAAGAAGAGACAGCAGGGGCCGCCAATGTACAGGAGCAGCCGGACTATACCACAAGTGTAAGAGGAGACAGCGGGGGGCGCCAATGTACAGGAGCAGCCAGACTATACCACAAGTGTAAGAAGAGACAGCAGGGGCCGCCAATGTACAGGAGCAGCCGGACTATACCACAAGTGTAAGAGGAGACAGCGGGGGGCGCCAATGTACAGGAGCAGCCGGACTATACCACAAGTGTAAGAAGAGACAGCAGGGGGCGCCAATGTACAGGAGCAGCCGGACTATACCACAAGTGTAAGAGGAGACAGCGGGGGGCACCAATGTACAGGAGCAGCCGGACTATACCACAAGTGTAAGAAGAGACAGCGGGGGGCGCCAATGTACAGGAGGAGCCGGACTATACCACAAGTGTAAGAAGAGACAGCAGGGGGCGCCAATGGACAGGAGGAGCCGGACTATACCACAAGTGTAAGAGGAGACAGCAGGGGGCGCCAATGTACAGGAGCAGCAGGACTATACCACAAGTGTAAGAAGAGACAGCGGGGGGCGCTAATGTACAGAAGCAGCCGGACTACACCACAAGTGTAAGAAGAGACAGCGGGGGGCGCCAATGTACAGGAGCAGCCGGACTATACCACAAGTGTAAGAGGAGACAGCGGGGGGCGCCAATGTACAGGAGCAGCCGGACTATACCACAAGTGTAAGAGGAGACAGCGGGGGGCGCCAATGTACAGGAGGAGCCAGACTATACCACAAGTGTAAGAAGAGACAGCAGGGGGCGCCAATGTACAGGAGCAGCCGGACTATACCACAAGTGTAAGAAGAGACAGCAGGGGGCGCCAATGTACAGGAGCAGCCGGACTATACCACAAGTGTAAGAGGAGACAGCAGGGGGCGCCAATGTACAGGAGCAGCCGGACTATACCACAAGTGTAAGAAGAGACAGCGGGGGGCGCTAATGTACAGGAGCAGCCGGACTATACCACAAGTGTAAGAAGAGACAGCGGGGGGCGCCAATGTACAGGAGCAGCCGGACTATACCACAAGTGTAAGAGGAGACAGCGGGTGTACCAATGTACTGGAGCAGCCGAACTATACCACAAGTGTAAGAAGAGACAGCAGGGGGCGCCAATGGACAGGAGGAGCCGGACTATACCACAAGTGTAAGAGGAGACAGCGGGGGGCGCCAATGTACAGGAGGAGCCGGACTATACCACAAGTGTAAGAGGAGACAGCGGGGGGGGCGCCAATGTACAGATGCAGCCGGACTATACCACAAGTGTAAGAGCTGCAGGAGACAGCGGGGGGCACCAATGTACTGGAGCAGCCGGACTATACCACAAGTGTAAGAAGAGACAGCAGGGGGCGCCAATGGACAGGAGGAGCCGGACTATACCACAAGTGTAAGAGGAGACAGCGGGGGGGCACCAATGTACTGGAGCAGCCGGACTATACCACAGTGTAAGAGCCGCAGGAGACAGCAGGGGGCGCCAATGTACAGGAGCAACCAGACTATACCACAAGTGTAAGAGGAGACAGCGGGGGGGGCGCCAATGTACAGATGCAGCCGGACTATACCACGAGTGTAAGAGCTGCAGGAGACAGCGGGGGGCGCCAATGTACAGGAGCAGCCGGACTATACCACAAGTGTAAGAGGAGACAACAGGGGGCGCCAATGTACAGGAGCAGCCGGACTATACCACAGTGTAAGAGCCGCAGGAGACAGCAGGGGGCGCCAATGTACAGGAGCAGCCTGACTATACCACAGTGTAAGAGCCGCAGGAGACAGCAGGGGGCGCCAATGTACAGGAGCAACCAGACTATACCACAAGTGTAAGAGGAGACAGCGGGGGGCGCCAACACACAGGAGGAGCCGGACTATACCACAAGTGTAAGAGGAGACAGCGGGGGGGGGCCAATGTACAGGAGCAGCCGGACTATACCACAAGTGTAAGAGGAGACAGCAGGGGGCGCCAATGTACAGGAGCAGCCGGACTATACCACAAGTGTAAGAATTGACAGCAGGGGGTGCCAATGTACAAGAGGAGCCGGGCTATACCACAAGTGTAAGAGGAGACAGCGGGGGGCGCCAATGTACAGGAGGAGCTGGACTATACCACAAGTGTAAGAGGAGACAGCGGGGGGCACCAATGTACAGGAGGAGCTGGACTACACCATAAGTGTAAGAGGAGACAGCGGGGGGCGCCAATGTACAGAAACAGCCGGACTATACCACAAGTGTAAGAGGAGACAGCGGGGGGCGCCAATGTACAGGAGCAGCCGGACTACACCATAAGTGTAAGAGCTGCAGGAGACAGCGGGGGGGCGCCAGTGTACAGGAACAGCCGGACTACACCACAAGTGTAAGAAGAGACAGCGGGGGGCGCCAATGTACAGGAGCAGCCGGACTATACCACAAGTGTAAGAGGAGACAGCGGGGGGCGCCAATGTACAGGAGGAGCTGGACTATACCACAAGTGTAAGAGGAGAGAGCGGGGGGCGCCAATGTACAGGAGGAGCTGGACTATACCACAAGTGTAAGAGGAGACAGCAGGGGGCGCCAATGTACAGGAGGAGCCAGACTATACCACAACTGTAAGAGGAGACAGCGGTAGGCGCCAATGTACAGGAGCAGCCGGACTATACCACAAGTGTAAGAGGAGACAGCGGGGGGCGCCAATGTACAGGAGGAGCCAGACTATACCACAACTGTAAGAGAAGACAGCAGGGGGCGCCAATGTACAGGAGGAGCCGGACTATACCACAAGTGTAAGAGGAGACAGCGGGGGGCGCCAGTGTACAGGAGGAGCCGGACTATACCACAAGTGTAAGAGGAGACAGCAGGGGGCGCCAATGTACAGGAGGAGCCGGACTACACCACAGTGTAAGAGGAGACAGCGGGGGACGCCAATGTACAGGAGCAGCCGGACTGTACCACAAGTGTAAGAGCTGCTGGAGACAGCGGGGGGCGCTAATGTACAGGAGGAGCCGGACTATACCACAAGTGTAAGAGGAGACAGCAGGGGGCGCTAATGTACAGGAGCAGCCGGACTATACCACAAGTGTAAGAGGAGACAGCGGGGGGCGCCAGTGTACAGGAGGAGCCGGACTATACCACAAGTGTAATAGGAAACAGCGGGGGGCGCCAATGTACAGGAGGAGCCGGACTATACCACAAGTGTAAGAGGAGACAGCGGGGGGCGCCAATGTACAGGAGGAGCCAGACTATACCACAACTGTAAGAGGAGACAGCGGGGGGCGCCAATGTACAGGAGGAGCCGGACTATACCACAAGTGTAAGAGGAGAAAGCAGAGGGCGCCAATGTACAGGAGGAGCCGGACTGTACCACAAGTGTAAAAGGAAACAGCAGGGGGCGCCAATGTACAGGAGCAGCCGGACTGTACCACAAGTGTAAGAGCTGCAGGAGACAGCGGAGGGCGCCAATGTACAGGAGCAGCCGGACTATACCACAAGTGTAAGAGCTGCAGGAGACATCGGAGGGCGCCAATGTACAGGAGCAGCCGGACTATACCACAAGTGTAAGAGCTGCAGGAGACAGCGGGGGGCGCCCGTGTACAGGAGCAGCCGGACTATACCACAAGTGTAAGAGCTGCAGGAGACAGCGGAGGGCGCCAATGTACAGGAGCAGCCAGACTATACCACAAGTGTAAGAGCTGCAGGAGACAGCGGGGGGCGCCAATGTACAAGAGAATCCGGACTATACCACAAGTGTAAGAAGAGACATCGGAGGCGCCAATGTACAGGAGCAGCTGGACTATACCAGAAGTGTAAGAGCTGCAGGAGACAGCGGGGGGCGCCAATGTACAGGAGCAGCCGGACTATACCACAAGTGTAAGAGCTGCAGGAGACAGCGGGGGGCGCCAATGTACAGGAGCAGCCGGACTATACCACAAGTGTAAGAGCTGCAGGAGACAGCAGGGGGCGCCAATGTACAGGAGCAGCCGGACTATACCACAAGTGTAAGAGGAGACAGCGGGGGGGGCGCCAATGTACAGGAGCAGCCGGACTACACCACAAGTGTAAGTGGAGACAGCAGGGGGCGCCAATGTACAGGAGCAGCCGGACTATACCAGAAATGTAAGAGGAGACAGCGGGGGGCGCCAGTGTACAGGAGCAGCCGGACTATACCACAAGTGTAAGAGGAGACAGCAGGGGGCGCCAATGTACAGGAACAGCCGGACTATACCACAAGTGTAAGAGGAGACAGCAGGGGGCGCCGGACTGTACCACAAGTGTAAAAGTAAACAGCAGGGGGCGCCAATGTACAGGAGCAGCCGGACTGTACCACAAGTGTAAGAGCTGCAGGAGACAGCGGGGGACGCCAATGTACAGGAGCAGCCGGACTGTACCACAAGTGTAAGAGCTGCAGGAGACAGCGGGGGGCGCCAATGTACAGGAGCAGCCGGACTGTACCACAAGTGTAAGAGCTGCTGGAGACAGCGGGGGGCGCTAATGTACAGGAGGAGCCGGACTATACCACAAGTGTAAGAGGAGACAGCGGGGGGCGCCAATGTACAGGAGCAGCCGGACTGTACCACAAGTGTAAGAGCTGCAGGAGACAGCGGGGGGCGCCAATGTACAGGAGCAGCCGGACTGTACCACAAGTGTAAGAGCTGCAGGAGACAGCGGGGGGCGCCAATGTACAGGAGCAGCCGGACTATACCAGAAGTGTAAGAGGAGACAGCGGGGGGCGCCAGTGTACAGGAGGAGCCGGACTATACCACAAGTGTAAGAGGAGACAGCAGGGGGCGCCAATGTACAGGAGGAGCCGGACTATACCACAGTGTAAGAGGAGACAGCGGGGGACGCCAATGTACAGGAACAGCCGGACTATACCACAAGTGTAAGAGGAGACAGCAGGGGGCGCCGGACTGTACCACAAGTGTAAAAGGAAACAGCAGGGGGCGCCAATGTACAGGAGCAGCCGGACTATACCACAAGTGTAAGAGCTGCAGGAGACAGCAGGGGGCGCCAATGTACAGGAGCAGCCGGACTGTACCACAAGTGTAAGAGCTGCAGGAGACAGCGGGGGGCGCCAATGTACAGGAGCAGTTGGACTGTACCACAAGTGTAAGAGCTGCAGGAGACAGCGGGGGGCGCCAATGTACAGGAGCAGCCGGACTATACCACAAGTGTAAGAGGAGACAGTGGGGGGCGCCAATGTACAGGAGCAGCCGGACTGTACCACAAGTGTAAGAGCTGCTGGAGACAGTGGGAGGCGCTAATGTACAGGAGGAGCCGGACTATACCACAAGTGTAAGAGGAGACAGCGGGGGGCGCCAATGTACAGGAGCAGCCGGACTGTACCACAAGTGTAAGAGCTGCAGGAGACAGCGGGGGGCGCTAATGTACAGGAGCAGCCGGACTGTACCACAAGTGTAAGAGCTGCAGGAGACAGCGGGGGGCGCTAATGTACAGGAGGAGCCGGACTATACCACAAGTGTAAGAGCTGCAGGAGACAGCGGGGGGCGCCAGTGTACAGGAGGTGCCGGACTATACCACAAGTGTAAGAGGAGACAGCGGGGGGCGCCAATGTACAGGAGGAGCCGGACTATACCACAAGTGTAAGAGGAGACAGCGGGTGGCGCCAATGTACAGGAGCAGCCGGACTATACCACAAGTGTAAGAGGAGACAGCGGGGGGGGCGCCAGTGTACAGGAGGAGCCGGACTATACCACAGTGTAAGAGGAGACAGCGGGGGGCGCCAATGTATAGGAGCAGCCGGACTGTACCACAAGTGTAAGAGCTGCAGGAGACAGCGGGGGGTGCTAATGTACAGGAGCAGCCGGACTGTACCACAAGTGTAAGAGCTGCAGGAGACAGCGGGGGGCGCTAATGTACAGGAGGAGCCGGACTATACCACAAGTGTAAGAGCTGCAGGAGACAGCGGGGGGCGCCAGTGTACAGGAGGTGCCGGACTATACCACAAGTGTAAGAGGAGACAGCGGGGGTCGCCAATGTACAGGAGGAGCCGGACTATACCACAAGTGTAAGAGGAGACAGCGGGGGGCGCCAATGTACAGGAGGAGCCGGACTATACCACAAGTGTAAGAGGAGACAGCGGGGGGGCGCCAATGTACAGGAGCAGCCGGACTATACCACAAGTGTAAGAGGAGACAGCGGGGGGCGCCAATGTACAGGAGCAGCCGGACTATACCACAGTGTAAGAGCTGCAGGAGACAGCGGGGGGGCGCCAATGTACAGGAGCAGCCGGACTATACCACAAATGTAAGAGCTGCAGGAGACAGCGGGGGGCGCCAATGTACAGGAGCAGCCGGACTATACCACAAGTGTAAGAGGAGACAGCGGGGGGGCGCCAGTGTACAGGAGGAGCCGGACTATACCACAGTGTAAGAGGAGACAGCGGGGGGCGCCAATGTACAGGAGGAGCCGGACTATACCACAAGTGTAAGAGGAGACAGCGGGGGGCGCCAGTGTACAGGAGGAGCCGGACTATACCACAAGTGTAAGAGGAGACAGCGGGGGGCGCCAATGTACAGGAGGAGCCGGACTATACCACAAGTGTAAGAGGAGACAGCGGGGGGCGCCAATGTACAGGAGCAGCCAGACTATACCACAGTATAAGAGCCGCAGGAGACAGCGGGGGGCGCCAATGTACAGGATCAGCCGGACTATACCACAGTGTAAGAGCCGCAGGAGACAGCAGGGGGCGCCAATGTACAGGAGGAGCCGGACTATATTACAAGTGTAAGAGCCACAGGAGGGCGCCAATGTACAGGAGCAGCCAATGTACAGGAGCAGCCGGACTATACCACAAGTGTAAGAGGAGTATCCAAACAAGAAGCCTCATGGTTATACCTTAAGGTCTCATATAGGTCACACTGAAAAGGGTATACATTGACCCTCCAGTGTGACCACGAGACAGCACACTCCAAGAGACATATGCCGGACTATACCACAAGTGTAAGAGGAGTATCCAAACAAGAAGCCTCATGGTTATACCTTAAGGTCTCATATAGGTCACACTGAAAAGGGTATACATTGACCCTCCAGTGTGACCACGAGACAGCACACTCCAAGAGACATATAATAAACAAGAGCACGAGGAGTTATGGTGCAAAAATAGAAGATTTATTTTAATCTCAATAGATAACAGAAAAAGAGTAAAGGACATACTAAGCACAAGAATGGGGAATTAAATACCCAGGTCCCGTGGACCACTAATATCAGTATTAATAAATAAATGCATTAATACAGTGGGACTCAAATTCATAGTCGACCTAACGGGGTCACAGAGCATATTGTGAGCTAGGCAGGACACAAAGGGTATTCTATGTCTGTTATATACTTATATGAAAGGCTGTATATAGTATAATGTAGTATAGTGTAAAATACACAAGCCTATATCAAAAAAGAGTACAAGTTTAAATAGATTGCCTGTCTGCTCACAGCTGTGGTGCAGGGGAGCCAGATCAGAGAATTATCTCCATCCAGGTCCCATGGACCCCAGCCATGCTAGGATTTAAAAGTATAGGTAATTGCTAAAAAGAGCCCACATGAGGTAGCACGTATAATTCATTATAGGTAAGGCAGTGTATTTACAAAAAATCCACTTATAAGGGAACCCCTGAGACAAAATAAGAGTCAACAAAGTATAATGTATATTAAAGAGTCTCAGCGGTAACCCATATATAGAGTGGGTCATGAGCAAAGATGGAGCGCTTACCAAATAAGTGAAGTGGTGCAGGGGGACCCAGCCAGAGGGGATCTCCGACGGCCGTTTCGCGGTATACTACCGCTTCTTCCGGGAGGAGTAAGTGCGGTGTGGATGAACCGCGCCACCCTTTTGAATGTTCGCCACCCGGTCACCTGATCTAAATCACGTGACCGGATGTCAGGGAATCCAAGGACGCCCGCGCAGCCGCATAACGGAGCCCCGCGCTGCACACTGAGTGCGCAAGCGCGCGACGCGTCAGAGGGAGCGCAGCGTCACAATTCCCCAGCAACAGGAGGGACACATGGGGCGCAGATTGCCAGGACGAGCACACAGGCACCCGTGGAGCACATAAGTACCAGGTGCACATCGGGCACTACACTCCCTGCGCCCCTCCTGGTGGCAGACAATGGAGAGCATGTTAAGTATAGGGATTATATTGTAATGGACATACAGAGTCCATGATCAACCACCAAATGTGTGACACATCACCGAGCATGTCGCCAGGCTCAGAGGGGGGACGCGTCACCGCCGACGAGCATGGCAGCTGTTCAAGGTGGAAAGTAAAACATTTGGTGGTTTTTGGGCAGACTGTCCAAAAACTGCTCCCATACACAAAAGGAGGGGGGGGATATAAGTACAGTGCTGGGAATATACAATTTGTATGCATGTCTAAAAGAGCTGAACTATCAGACAAGCCAAGAGAATAAATGGTATGATAGAAGAGGAAATGCAAAAATACTCGCATGTAATTACACATGTGTGGTATATAAACAAAACGCATGAATATATGTATTATGATATAAGTAACACTATAGATATACTTGTTTTCCTAGAATAAAGAAGGGGAGGAAAAGGAGAAGGGAAAAGAAAGGAGAGGGAAAAAGAGGAGAAGGGGGGAAAAGAGGAAAAGACAGGGGGAAAACATATCACACATAAAAAAAAAAAAAAAAATTTATGAAAGTGATGACACATTCCTCTTCAATATGGATTCACAATCCCAATTGGACGGCTTGAATGATGTCAGCTCACACCGCAATAGGTCAAACATGATGGGGGGGGGGATGATGACGAGCAAGAAGCCTAGTAACAAACAAAAAACAATGAATATATATACAACACAGAATTTAAAATTTAAAAACATATAAACAGGAGGATCATTAGTAATTTATATTTTATCTCAGACCCGCATGTGGTAGATTCTCAATCTCTGACCTCTCACGCCTCAAAATCATAATATTTATATATGATTTGAATAATCCCTTACACCCACTGTGTAGGAATTGAAGGCATATATTATAATGATCTAATGGGGTAAGAAGGTCAGGGATAACAAAAGGAAGGAGGAGAGGAACGGAGAAGAAGGCCCAAATCCTCAAGAAAGCATGGAAATTACAAGAAAGGGGCAAAACTAATGGACTCATTTAGACCAGCGGGAGTAAGCGTACCAAGGACAGAGATCCAGCGGGTCTCAGTCTGTGCGAGACGTTTTTTAAGGTTGCCCCCCCTGATGCCCCCATGCACAACATCTATCCCCAGGACCTTCAATGATCTAGGATTACATTGGTGCGCAATCCTAAAATGTCTGGGTAGGGTCTTTAAGGTTGAGATGTCAGTTACCGTCTTGGCTCCACAAATATCCCTCACGTGTTCTCGTGTTCGTATACGGAGCTCACGTGAGGTTAAGCCAATGTATATCAAAGGACAGGCACATGTGGCATAATAGATGACATGGGTGGTATGACATGAAATGTATTCCTTAATTTGGAAAGTGCGAGAGCCATCGGCAGAGGAAAAAGAATTCCCCCTGCCGATGTTAACACATGCCACACAGTGCCCGCATGAGACACAACCCCTTCTAGGTGTGATCACACCAAAAAAGTTTGAAGGGGCTGGTACATAGTGGCTACGCACCAAAAGATCACGTAAGTTCCTGGATCTCCTAGAAGTCATGGAGGGGGCATCCGGGAGACAATCTCTAAGGGCTGGTTCCGCCTGTAGAATGGACCAATGCTTCGTCAATATATGGCGCATATTCTCCCACTGCTGATTGTATGTTGAAATAAACCTAATGGTATTCTCAGTCCTCTTAGGTTTTGATGGTAATAAAAGTTGTCCCCTAGTGTTATGAATGGCACGAGTGTAGCCATTCTTGATGGCCCTCCCACTGTATCCACGGTCATGAAATCTCCCCTTGAGATCATCAGCTTGACGTCTAAAGCTGGCCTCTGTCGAACAGATCCGCCTCATCCTGAGGAACTGACCAATCGGGACCGCTTTGATGGTAGAATAGTTATGCGCAGAAGATGCGTGTAAAAGCGAGTTTACGGAAGTGGATTTCCTGAATACGTCAGTCTGGATGACCCGGCGATGGTCCAATTCCAGACTGATATCCAGGAAGTCAATCTTATTGGGGTCAAATTGGTAAGTGAGTTTGATGTTATAAGGATTTTGATTCAAGTCCTTAATGAAATCCCCGAGCTCATCGGCTGTGCCCTGCCACAAAAACAAAATGTCATCAATATACCTCATCCAGCACAGCACATGGTCGGCCGCCTGCCCGCCCTCGCCGCCAAATAGTCCCCTCTCCCAGAACCCCAGGAAGAGGTTGGCATACGAAGGCGCGCAGGCCGCCCCCATGGCCGTGCCACGGGTCTGTAGATAGAAATAATCTTTGAAAACAAAAAAATTGTGTTTTAGGACAAAGCAGAGGAGCTCGAGGATTAGTTCAGATAAGTGCGGGTCCAGATTGGTCATCTCCAGGAAGAAGCGAACCGCCGCGAGGCCGTCAGCATGTGAAATGCATGTATATAGTGCTTCGACGTCAGTCGTGACCAAGAGTACTCCAGGATCCACAAATATCCCATCGACCCTAGTCAGGACGTCCGTAGTGTCCCGGACATATGAAGGGAGAGTTTCTACCAACGGTTTCAAATAGTCCAAAAATTTACAAATTGGGTCACTCAATCCCTCAATGCCGGACACTATGGGACGCCCCGGTGGGTCAAGGGGGTCTTTGTGGATCTTGGGTAAAAGATAGAAAGTCGGGATCTTGGGGGACACAGTGAGAAGGCCATCATACACCTTCTTAGTGATTATACCATCATCTAATGCTTGCTGTAAAATGAGTGACAGTGCAGCCAAAAAACGAGGTAAAGGATTATAATCCAATTTCTGGTACGTGTCTGTTCCTTAGCTGCCTGTAAGCTTCCCTCTCATATTTGTCACAAGGCCAGATTACAATGTTACCCCCCTTGTCCGAAGGTTTAATGACCACATCAGACATAGATTGTAGTTGTCTAAGTGCAAGGCGGTGGTTGCGGCCCAAGTTATCACCACGCCTCTGAGTGGTGATTTTAGTGAAATCTTGGGTCACCACCTTGGTAAAAATATCCACCGCCGCACATAGGGACAAGGGGGGAAACCTTGATGACTTAGGATAAACACCTGGAGGAAACGTACCTTGGGTTTGGGCATTTTGCTCCTCAAGTAAATCGTTAAGTGCTTGAAGTGCCTCTCTTTCCAGAGTGCTGTCTAGCTCATCCTCTCCACGGCCTCGATGGTGAAGCTTCTTAAGGATCAACTTCCTTGCGAAGAGATGCAGGTCCTTTACTGCAGTGAAGAGATTAAAGCAGTTAGTCGGTACAAAGCTCAACCCCTTAGAGAGTACCTCAAGTTGATGTTGTGTTAGGATATGATTAGAGAGGTTAATTACCTCCAAGGCGTTCGGCTTTTTAGTGGGTTTCCCCTTTGTTGGATTTTTTGGCTGGAGATTAGTTTGTCGGTTCCTGCCTCTCGTATTGATACCATAGGTTTCAGTGATACCAGAGGCATTAGAGGTCTCCCCAACAGATTCATTGTCAGAAATGGCTGACTGCAGGGAGGTTGAACGGGAGCGGGATGCAGAGCCAGACCTAAAAGGGGGTCTGGATCTGCCGCCCGGCACCCTCCAGCGATACATCTTATTGTTGTTAAAATCATTCAAATCTCTCTGCAGTTTCTTAAATTTCAAATCTTTGACTTCCTTGTCCCATTTCTCAACCAACTGCTTCAATTCATCCTCAAATGCAGCAAAGGACTCACGGGGCAGGTCACGAGAAATTGAGGCCTGTAATTCTTCCATTTCGCGTTCAAAATCCTTCAAGGATTGAGAATTAGATTTAATCAGAAGTTTCATGAAGCCACGAGAGCATGTACCAGACAACATCTCCCAATCATTTTTAAATTCTTTGTCTTCCACTCCATAGGAGGGGAAGACCTGAACTCTGAGGCCCCTAGGGATGAGGTCCTTTTCCAGATATTTTTCTAAAAAGGATTTATTCCACCACATGCGGGTCCTTTTCCTAAGGATGCCCTTATATTTAAAGATCCTCTCTTTAACTCCATCATCCACACCCTCTGGGGTAGTATTATTCCCGTCTTTAAATGCTTTATCAAGTTCTAGGAGCCACGTCTGGTCACGTGTCCTAAAGTCCATGATGAACCACGGCCAAACTGTGAAAAACACAGAAACAATCAATATCCAAACAAGAAGCCTCATGGTTATACCTTAAGGTCTCATATAGGTCACACTGAAAAGGGTATACATTGACCCTCCAGTGTGACCACGAGACAGCACACTCCAGGAGACATATAATAAACAAGAGCACGAGGAGTTATGGTGCAAAAATAGAAGATTTATTTTAATCTCAATAGATAACAGAAAAAGAGTAAAGGACATACTAAGCACAAGAATGGGGAATTAAATACCCAGGTCCCGTGGACCACTAATATCAGTATTAATAAATAAATGCATTAATACAGTGGGACTCAAATTCATAGTCGACCTAACGGGGTCACAGAGCATATTGTGAGCTAGGCAGGACACAAAGGGTATTCTAAGTCTGTTATATACTTATATGAAAGGCTGTATATAGTATAATGTAGTATAGTGTAAAATACACAAGCCTATATCAAAAAAGAGTACAAGTTTAAATAGATTGCCTGTCTGCTCACAGCTGTGGTGCAGGGGAGCCAGATCAGAGAATTATCTCCATCCAGGTCCCATGGACCCCAGCCATGCTAGGATTTAAAAGTATAGGTAATTGCTAAAAAGAGCCCACATGAGGTAGCACGTATAATTCATTATAGGTAAGGCAGTGTATTTACAAAAAATCCACTTATAAGGGAACCCCTGAGACAAAATAAGGAGTCAACAAAGTATAATGTATATTAAAGAGTCTCAGCGGTAACCCATATATAGAGTGGGTCATGAGCAAAGATGGAGCGCTTACCAAATAAGTGAAGTGGTGCAGGGGGACCCAGCCAGAGGGGATCTCCGACGGCCGTTTCGCGGTATACTACCGCTTCTTCCGGGAGGAGTAAGTGCGGTGTGGATGAACCGCGCCACCCTTTTGAATGTTCGCCACCCGGTCACCTGATCTAAATCACGTGACCGGATGTCAGGGAATCCAAGGACGCCCGCGCAGCCGTCACAATTCCCCAGCAACAGGAGGGACACATGGGGCGCAGATTGCCATTTTTGCATTTCCTCTTCTATCATACCATTTATTCTCTTGGCTTGTCTGATAGTTCAGCTCTTTTAGACATGCATACAAATTGTATATTCCCAGCACTGTACTTATATCCCCCCCCTCCTTTTGTGTATGGGAGCAGTTTTTGGACAGTCTGCCCAAAAACCACCAAATGTTTTACTTTCCACCTTGAACAGCTGCCATGCTCGTCGGCGGTGACGCGTCCCCCCTCTGAGCCTGGCGACATGCTCGGTGATGTGTCACACATTTGGTGGTTGATCATGGACTCTGTATGTCCATTACAATATAATCCCTATACTTAACATGCTCTCCATTGTCTGCCACCAGGAGGGGCGCAGGGAGTGTAGTGCCCGATGTGCACCTGGTACTTATGTGCTCCACGGGTGCCTGTGTGCTCGTCCTGGCAATCTGCGCCCCATGTGTCCCTCCTGTTGCTGGGGAATTGTGACGCTGCGCTCCCTCTGACGCGTCGCGCGCTTGCGCACTCAGTGTGCAGCGCGGGGCTCCGTTATGCGGCTGCGCGGGCGTCCTTGGATTCCCTGACATCCGGTCACGTGATTTAGATCAGGTGACCGGGTGGCGAACATTCAAAAGGGTGGCGCGGTTCATCCACACCGCACTTACTCCTCCCGGAAGAAGCGGTAGTATACCGCGAAACGGCCGTCGGAGATCCCCTCTGGCTGGGTCCCCCTGCACCACTTCACTTATTTGGTAAGCGCTCCATCTTTGCTCATGACCCACTCTATATATGGGTTACCGCTGAGACTCTTTAATATACATTATACTTTGTTGACTCTTATTTTGTCTCAGGGGTTCCCTTATAAGTGGATTTTTTGTAAATACACTGCCTTACCTATAATGAATTATACGTGCTACCTCATGTGGGCTCTTTTTAGCAATTACCTATACTTTTAAATCCTAGCATGGCTGGGGTCCATGGGACCTGGATGGAGATAATTCTCTGATCTGGCTCCCCTGCACCACAGCTGTGAGCAGACAGGCAATCTATTTAAACTTGTACTCTTTTTTGATATAGGCTTGTGTATTTTACACTATACTACATTATACTATATACAGCCTTTCATATAAGTATATAACAGACATAGAATACCCTTTGTGTCCTGCCTAGCTCACAATATGCTCTGTGACCCCGTTAGGTCGACTATGAATTTGAGTCCCACTGTATTAATGCATTTATTTATTAATACTGATATTAGTGGTCCACGGGACCTGGGTATTTAATTCCCCATTCTTGTGCTTAGTATGTCCTTTACTCTTTTTCTGTTATCTATTGAGATTAAAATAAATCTTCTATTTTTGCACCATAACTCCTCGTGCTCTTGTTTATTATAAGTGTAAGAGGAGACAGCAGGAGGCGCCAATGTCCAGGAGGAACCAGACTATACCACAAGTGTAAGAGGAGACAGCGGGGGGCGCCAATGTACAGGAGCAGCCGGACTATACCACAAGAGTAAGAGCTGCAGGAGACAGCAGGGGGCGCCAATGTACAGGAGCAGCCGGACTATACCACAAGTGTAAGAGGAGACAGCAGGAGGCGCCAATGTACAGGAGCAGCCGGACTATACCACAAGTGTAAGAGGAGACAGCAGGGGGCGCCAATATACAGGAGCAGCCGGACTATACCACAAGTGTTAGAGGAGACAGCAGGGGGCGCCAATGTACAGGAGGAGCCGGACTATACCACAAGTGTTAGAGGAGACAGCAGGGGGCGCCAATGTACAGGAGCAGCCGGACTATACCACAAGTGTAAGAGGAGACAGCGGGGGGCGCCAATGTACAGGAGCAGCCGGACTATACCACAAGTGTAAGAGGAGACAGCGGGGGGCGCCAATGTACAGGAGCAGCCGGACTATACCACAAGTGTAAGAGGAGACAGCAGGGGGCGCCAATGTACAGGAGCAGCCGGACTATACCACAAGTGTTAGAGGAGACAGCAGGGGGCGCCAATGTACAGGAGCAGCCGGACTATACCACAAGTGTTAGAGGAGACAGCGGGGGGCGCCAATGTACAGGAGCAGCCGGACTATACCACAAGTGTTAGAGGAGACAGCGGGGGGCGCCAATGTACAGGAGCAGCCGGACTATACCACAAGTGTAAGAGGAGACAGCAGGGGGCGCCAATGTACAGGAGCAGCCGGACTATACCACAAGTGTAAGAGGAGACAGCAGGGGGCGCCAATGTACAGGAGCAGCCGGACTATACCACAAGTGTAAGAGGAGACAGCGGGGGGCGCCAATGTACAGGAGCAGCCGGACTATACCACAAGTGTAAGAGGAGACAGCAGGGGGCGCCAATGTACAGGAGCAGCCGGACTATACCACAAGTGTAAGAGGAGACAGCAGGGGGCGCCAATGTACAGGAGCAGCCGGACTATACCACAAGTGTAAGAGGAGACAGCGGGGGGCGCCAATGTACAGGAGCAGCCGGACTATACCACAAGTGTAAGAGGAGACAGCGGGGGGCGCCAATGTACAGAAGGAGCCGGACTATACCACAAGTGTAAGAGGAAACCACGGGATATCCCAAAAATGAAACTGACATAGTCGGTGCGGGCTAACGACACTAACACTGGGGTGCAAGTAATGAAACTCTGGGTACAGGGCAATGACACTCGGGGTGCAGGGTGATGAAACTGGGGGTGCGGGGTGGTGACACTCGGGGTGCGGGGTGGTCACCCTGACATTAGGGTCCTGTGTATGGTTGCACTATATCTGGACCTCGTCGGGGTGGTTCGGGGGACGCAGACTCCTTCTGGAGCGTCAGTTTCCTGCTGTCAGTCCTCCCCTCCCCCACACAGCTGCCCCTGGGGGTAAACACCGCCGCTCCCTCTGGCCGCACCCAGTATACAACCTGTTGTCCCTGTTACCAGGTGAAACAACTCAGCGGCTCCGCCCCCTCCCAGGCTTAACCCCTCACCCACTGGAAAGCTCCATGGCCGTCTCTCTACTGCCAATAACAGGAAATTATTCTGAGGTGTGATCCAAAAATTATCCAGGGAATCCATATACCCCTGTACAGGAAGAGCCCCTCTACAGGAGAAGCCCCTCTACAGGAGAAGCCCCTCTACAGGAGAAGCCCCTCTACAGGAGAAGACCTATAGAGAAGAAGGGGGGTCTTCTCCCGCAGGGCAGGGGGTCTTCTCCCGCAGGGCAGGGGGTCTTCTTCCGGAGGGTTGTTTCCCAGAAGAGGGGTACTCTGGTAAAGTTGTTCTCCTCTATAGAAGTTCTCCTTTAGGGGTGCAGTCCAGCAGAGGTGTTCTCCTGTGAAGGTGCTATTGTAGAGTTGAGGGGTCCTTCTTTAGAGGGGTTCTCTTGCAGAGGTTTTCTCCAACACCAAGGCTCTCCTTTAGAGGTGCTCTGCTATAGAGTACAGCAAGAGACCTCACTACAAAAGACCTCTAAAGAACAATACCCGTTCCTGTGGAACCCCTCTACAGGAGAACATCGCTGCTGGAAACCTCCCCCCAGAAGAGAACTAATGAAAGAGAACATCTATAGAGGAGAACATCTATAGAGGAGAACATCTATAGAGGAGAACATCTATAGAGGAGAACATCTATAGAGGAGAACATCTATAGAGGAGAACATCTATAGAGGAGAACATCTATAGAGGAGAACATCTATAGAGGAGAACATCTATAGAGGAGAACATCTATAGAGGAGAACATCTATAGAGGAGAACATCTATGGTAGAACAACTCTTCAAAGAAGAACTCCTCTACAGGACAACAGAGCCCACAGGAGAGCACCGGTACAGAAGAACCCCTCTACTATACAGGAGAACACATCTGCTCTACCCGAGGGCCGCTATCCACCAGAACCCCTCTACTCTACAGGAGAACACCTCTGCTGGAGACCTCTGTCCAGAAGAACACTTCTAATAAAGGAGAACATCTATGGAGAACAACTCTACAGGAGAGACCCCTCCGCTCTACAGGAGAGACCCTCCGCTCTACAGGAGAGACCCCTCCTCTCTACAGGAGAGACCCCTCCGCTCTACAGGAGAGACCCCTCCGCTCTACAGGAGAGACCCCTCCGCTCTACAGGAGAGACCCTCTGCTCTACAGGAGATCCCCTCCGCTCTACAGGAGATCCTCTCAGTAGGAAACCTGATGAAGAAAACTACAACTCCCAGCCATCCCTCATAATCCAAGCTACCCCACCACTCACGTGATTTCAGCTACAGAGCTACTCCCCCCATGGAGACCCCCCCCCCCATGGAGACCACCCCCCCGAATACACTACTACCTCCATCTTACTCTGTATTTTCTTTACTTTTGTAAATTTTGGTAACAAGTCTGATCTTGTGTAAATAATTTCAGAGAAAAATGTGATGACGTCAGAGACAGAGAAAACCAGCGTCCATGTACTACAACTCCCATCATCCATCACACGGGACCTATATATGTATCTGACCCCTCCATGTACTACAACTCCCATCATCCATCACACGGGACCTATATATGTATCTGACCCCTCCATGTACTACAACTCCCATCATCCATCACACAGGCCCTATATATGTACCTGACCCCTCCATGTACTACAACTCCCATCATCCATCACACAGGCCCTATATATGTACCTGACCCCTCCATGTACTACAACTCCCATCATCCATCACACAGGCCCTATATATGTATCTGACCCCTCCATATACTACAACTCCCATCATCCATCACACGGGACCTATATATGTATCTGACCCCTCCATGTACTACAACTCCCATCATCCATCACACGGGCCCTATATATGTACCTGACCCCTCCATGTACTACAACTCCCATCATCCATCACACAGGCCCTATATATGTATCTGACCCCTCCATGTACTACAACTCCCATCATCCATCACACGGGACCTATATATGTATCTGACCCCTCCATGTACTACAACTCCCATCATCCATCACACGGGCCCTATATATGTACCTGACCCTTCCATGTACTACAACTCCCATCATCCATCACACAGGCCCTATATATGTATCTGACCCCTCCATGTACTACAACTCCCATCATCCATCACACGGGACCTATATATGTATCTGACCCCTCCATGTACTACAACTCCCATCATCCATCACACGGGACCTATATATGTATCTGCCCCCTCCATGTGCTACAACTCCCATCATCCATCACACAGGCCCTATATATGTACCTGACCCCTCCATGTACTACAACTCCCATCATCCATCACACAGGCCCTATATATGTACCTGACCCCTCCATGTACTACAACTCCCATCATCCATCACACGGGACCTATATATGTATCTGACCCCTCCATGTACTACAACTCCCATCATCCATCACACGGGCCCTATATATGTACCTGACCCCTCCATGTACTACAACTCCCATCATCCATCACACAGGCCCTATATATGTACCTGACCCCTCCATGTACTACAACTCCCATCATCCATCACACAGGCTCTATATATGTACCTGACCCCTCCATGTACTACAACTCCCATCATCCATCACACAGGCCCTATATATGTACCTGACCCCTCCATGTACTACAACTCCCATCATCCATCACACGGGCCCTATATATGTACCTGACCCCTCCATGTACTACAACTCCCATCATCCATCACACAGGCCCTATATATGTACCTGACCCCTCCATGTACTACAACTCCCATCATCCATCACACGGGCCCTATATATGTACCTGACCCCTCCATGTACTACAACTCCCATCATCCATCACACGGGCCCTATATATGTACCTGACCCCTCCATGTACTACAACTCCCATCATCCATCACACAGGCCCTATATATGTACCTGACCCCTCCATGTACTACAACTCCCATCATCCATCACACAGGCTCTATATATGTACCTGACCCCTCCATGTACTACAACTCCCATCATCCATCACACAGGCCCTATATATGTACCTGACCCCTCCATGTACTACAACTCCCATCATCCATCACACGGGCCCTATATATGTATCTGACCCCTCCATGTACTACAACTCCCATCATCCATCACACGGGCCCTATATATGTACCTGACCCCTCCATGTACTACAACTCCCATCATCCATCACACAGGCCCTATATATGTACCTGACCCTCCATGTACTAAAACTCCCATCATCCATCACACAGGCCCTATATATGTATCTGACCCCTCCATGTACTACAACTCCCATCATCCATCACACAGGCCCTATATATGTATCTGACCCCTCCATGTACTACAACTCCCATCATCCATCACACGGGCCCTATATATGTACCTGACCCCTCCATGTACTAAAACTCCCATCATCCATCACACAGGCCCTATATATGTATCTGACCCTCCATGTACTAAAACTCCCATCATCCATCACACAGGCCCTATATATGTATCTGACCCCTCCATGTACTAAAACTCCCATCATCCATCACACAGGCCCTATATATGTATCTGACCCCTCCATGTACTACAACTCCCATCATCCATCACACAGGCCCTATATATGTATCTGACCCCTCCATGTATTACAACTCCCATCATCCATCACACGGGCCCTATATATGTACCTGACCCCTCCATGTACTACAACTCCCATCATCCATCACACAGGCCCTATATATGTATCTGACCCCTCCATGTACTACAACTCCCATCATCCATCACACAGGCCCTATATATGTATCTGACCCCTCCATGTACTACAACTCCCATCATCCATCACACAGGCCCTATATATGTATCTGACCCCTCCATGTACTACAACTCCCATCATCCATCACACAGGCCCTATATATGTATCTGACCCCTCCATGTATTACAACTCCCATCATCCATCACACGGGACCTATATATGTATCTGACCCCTCCATGTACTACAACTCCCATCATCCATCACACAGGCCCTATATATGTATCTGACCCCTCCATGTGCTACAACTCCCATCATCCATCACACAGGCCCTATATATGTATCTGACCCCTCCATGTACTACAACTCCCATCATCCCTCACACGGGACCTATATATGTATCTGACCCCTCCATGTACTACAACTCCCATCATCCATCACACGGGACCTATATATGTATCTGACCCCTCCATGTACTACAACTCCCATCATCCATCACACAGGCCCTATATATGTATCTGACCCCTCCATGTGCTACAACTCCCATCATCCATCACACAGGCCCTATATATGTACTTGACCCCTCCATGTACTACAACTCCCATCATCCATCACACGGGACCTATATATGTACCTGACCCCTCCATGTACTACAACTCCCATCATCCATCACACGGGACCTATATATGTACCTGACCCCTCCATGTACTACAACTCCCATCATCCATCACACAGGCCCTATATATGTACCTGACCCCTCCATGTACTACAACTCCCATCATCCATCACACAGGCCCTATATATGTATCTGACCCCTCCATGTGCTACAACTCCCATCATCCATCACACAGGCCCTATATATGTACCTGACCCCTCCATGTACTACAACTCCCATCATCCATCACACAGGCCCTATATATGTATCTGACCCCTCCATGTGCTACAACTCCCATCATCCATCACACGGGCCCTATATATGTATCTGACCCCTCCATGTGCTACAACTCCCATCATCCATCACACAGGCCCTATATATGTACCTGACCCCCCCATGTGCTACAACTCCCATCATCCATCACACAGGCCCTATATATGTAACTGACCCCTCCATGTACTACAACTCCCATCATCCATCACACAGGCCCTATATATGTATTTGACCCCCCCATGTACTACAACTCCCATCATCCATCACACGGGACCTATATATGTATCTGCCCCCTCCATGTACTACAACTCCCATCATCCATCACACGGGCCCTATATATGTACCTGACCCCTCCATGTACTACAACTCCCATCATCCATCACACAGGCCCTATATATGTATCTGACCCCTCCATGTACTACAACTCCCATCATCCATCACACAGGCCCTATATATGTATTTGACCCCCCCATGTACTACAACTCCCATCATCCATCACACGGGACCTATATATGTATCTGCCCCCTCCATGTACTACAACTCCCATCATCCATCACACAGGCCCTATATATGTATCTGACCCCTCCATGTGCTACAACTCCCATCATCCATCACACAGGCCCTATATATGTATCTGACCCCTCCATGTACTACAACTCCCATCATCCATCACACAGGCCCTATATATGTATCTGACCCCTCCATGTACTACAACTCCCATCATCCATCACACAGGCCCTATATATGTACCTGACCCCTCCATGTATTACAACTCCCATCATCCATCACACGGGACCTATATATGTATTTGACCCCTCCATGTACTACAACTCCCATCATCCATCACACGGGACCTATATATGTACCTGACCCCTCCATGTACTACAACTCCCATCATCCATCACACGGGACCTATATATGTATCTGACCCCTCCATGTACTACAACTCCCATCATCCATCACACGGGCCCTATATATGTACCTGACCCCTCCATGTACTACAACTCCCATCATCCATCACACGGGCCCTATATATGTACCTGACCCCTCCATGTACTACAACTCCCATCATCCATCACACGGGCCCTATATATGTATCTGACCCCTCCATGTACTACAACTCCCATAATCCATCACACGGGCCCTATATATGTACCTGACCCCTCCATGTACTACAACTCCCATCATCCATCACACGGGACCTATATATGTATCTGACCCCTCCATGTACTACAACTCCCATCATCCATCACACGGGACCTATATATGTACCTGACCCCTCCATGTACTACAACTCCCATCATCCATCACACGGGCCCTATATATGTATCTGACCCCTCCATGTACTACAACTCCCATCATCCATCACACAGGCCCTATATATGTACCTGACCCCTCCATGTACTACAACTCCCATCATCCATCACACAGGCCCTATATATGTACCTGACCCCTCCATGTACTACAACTCCCATCATCCATCACACGGGACCTATATATGTATCTGACCCTCCATGTACTACAACTCCCATCATCCATCACACAGGCCCTATATATGTACCTGACCCCTCCATGTGCTACAACTCCCATCATCCATCACACAGGCCCTATATATGTATCTGACCCTCCATGTACTACAACTCCCATCATCCATCACACAGGCCCTATATATGTACCTGACCCCTCCATGTGCTACAACTCCCATCATCCATCACACAGGCCCTATATATGTATCTGACCCCTCCATGTACTACAACTCCCATCATCCATCACACAGGCCCTATATATGTATCTGACCCCTCCATGTACTACAACTCCCATCATCCATCACACAGGCCCTATATATGTATCTGACCCCTCCATGTACTACAACTCCCATCATCCATCACACAGGCCCTATATATGTATCTGACCCCTCCATGTGCTACAACTCCCATCATCCATCACACAGGCCCTATATATGTACCTGACCCCTCCATGTACTACAACTCCCATCATCCATCACACAGGCCCTATATATGTATCTGACCCCTCCATGTACTACAACTCCCATCATCCATCACACAGGCCCTATATATGTACCTGACCCCTCCATGTACTACAACTCCCATCATCCATCACACAGGCCCTATATATGTATCTGACCCCTCCATGTACTACAACTCCCATCATCCATCACACAGGCCCTATATATGTACCTGACCCCTCCATGTACTACAACTCCCATCATCCATCACACAGGCCCTATATATGTATCTGACCCCTCCATGTACTACAACTCCCATCATCCATCACACAGGCCCTATATATGTACCTGACCCCTCCATGTATTACAACTCCCATCATCCATCACACGGGACCTATATATGTACTTGACCCCTCCATGTACTACAACTCCCATCATCCATCACACGGGACCTATATATGTACCTGACCCCTCCATGTACTACAACTCCCATCATCCATCACACGGGCCCTATATATGTATCTGACCCCTCCATGTACTACAACTCCCATAATCCATCACACAGGCCCTATATATGTATCTGAACCCCCATTTACTACAACTCCCATCATCCATCACACAGGCCCTATATATGTACCTGACCCCTCCATGTACTACAACTCCCATCATCCATCACACGGGCCCTATATATGTACCTGACCCCTCCATGTACTACAACTCCCATCATCCATCACACGGGACCTATATATGTATCTGACCCTCCATGTACTACAACTCCCATCATCCATCACACAGGCCCTATATATGTACCTGACCCCTCCATGTGCTACAACTCCCATCATCCATCACACAGGCCCTATATATGTATCTGACCCTCCATGTACTACAACTCCCATCATCCATCACACAGGCCCTATATATGTACCTGACCCCTCCATGTGCTACAACTCCCATCATCCATCACACAGGCCCTATATATGTATCTGACCCCTCCATGTACTACAACTCCCATCATCCATCACACAGGCCCTATATATGTATCTGACCCCTCCATGTACTACAACTCCCATCATCCATCACACAGGCCCTATATATGTATCTGACCCCTCCATGTACTACAACTCCCATCATCCATCACACAGGCCCTATATATGTATCTGACCCCTCCATGTACTACAACTCCCATCATCCATCACACAGGCCCTATATATGTACCTGACCCCTCCATGTACTACAACTCCCATCATCCATCACACAGGCCCTATATATGTATCTGACCCCTCCATGTACTACAACTCCCATCATCCATCACACAGGCCCTATATATGTACCTGACCCCTCCATGTACTACAACTCCCATCATCCATCACACAGGCCCTATATATGTAT
Organism: Anomaloglossus baeobatrachus; assembly: GCF_048569485.1. Classification (NCBI taxonomy): domain Eukaryota; kingdom Metazoa; phylum Chordata; class Amphibia; order Anura; family Aromobatidae; genus Anomaloglossus; species Anomaloglossus baeobatrachus. The sequence goes on along the minus strand of NC_134358.1, from coordinate 12,128,295 downwards.
CTGACCCCTCCATGTACTACAACTCCCATCATCCATCACACAGGCCCTATATATGTACCTGACCCCTCCATGTACTACAACTCCCATCATCCATCACACAGGCCCTATATATGTATCTGACCCCTCCATGTACTACAACTCCCATCATCCATCACACAGGCCCTATATATGTACCTGACCCCTCCATGTACTACAACTCCCATCATCCATCACACAGGCCCTATATATGTACCTGACCCCTCCATGTACTACAACTCCCATCATCCATCACACAGGCCCTATATATGTATCTGACCCCTCCATGTACTACAACTCCCATCATCCATCACACAGGCCCTATATATGTACCTGACCCCTCCATGTACTACAACTCCCATCATCCATCACACAGGCCCTATATATGTATCTGACCCCTCCATGTACTACAACTCCCATCATCCATCACACAGGCCCTATATATGTACCTGACCCCTCCATGTACTACAACTCCCATCATCCATCACACGGGCCCTATATATGTACCTGACCCCTCCATGTACTACAACTCCCATCATCCATCACACGGGCCCTATATATGTATCTGACCCCTCCATGTACTACAACTCCCAGTATTGTTGCATTGTCCTCAGAATAGAGCCGCCGTCAGCACAGAACGACCCTTTGTTCTCCGGCATCATGGCGGCCCTGACACCGCCAGACAAGAGGGAGGAGCCACCATACCCCGAGCCCGGCCCTGACACCGCCAGACAAGAGGGAGGAGCCACCATACCCCGAGCCCGGACCTGACACCGCCAGACAAGAGGGAGGAGCCACCATACCCCGAGCCCGGCCCTGACACCGCCAGACAAGAGGGAGGAGCCACCATACCCCGAGCCCGGCCCTGACACCGCCAGACAAGAGGGAGGAGCCATCATACCCCGAGCCCGGACCTGACACCGCCAGACAAGAGGGAGGAGCCATCATACCCCGAGCCCGGACCTGACACCGCCAGACAAGAGGGAGGAGCCACCATACCCCGAGCCCGGCCCTGACACCGCCAGACAAGAGGGAGGAGCCACCATACCCCGAGCCCGGCCCTGACACCGCCAGACAAGAGGGAGGAGCCACCATACCCCGAGCCCGGACCTGACACCGCCAGACAAGAGGGAGGAGCCACCATACCCCGAGCCCGGCCCTGACACCGCCAGACAAGAGGGAGGAGCCACCATACCCCGAGCCCGGCCCTGACACCGCCAGACAAGAGGGAGGAGCCACCATACCCCGAGCCCGGCCCTGACACCGCCAGACAAGAGGGAGGAGCCACCATACCCCGAGCCCGGCCCTGACACCGCCAGACAAGAGGGAGGAGCCACCATACCCCGAGCCCGGCCCTGACACCGCCAGACAAGAGGGAGGAGCCACCATACCCCGAGCCCGGCCCTGACACCGCCAGACAAGAGGGAGGAGCCACCATACCCCGAGCCCGGCCCTGACACCGCCAGACAAGAGGGAGGAGCCATCATACCCCGAGCCCGGCCCTGACACCGCCAGACAAGAGGGAGGAGCCACCATACCCCGAGCCCGGCCCTGACACCGCCAGACAAGAGGGAGGAGCCACCATACCCCGAGCCCGGCCCTGACACCGCCAGACAAGAGGGAGGAGCCATCATACCCCGAGCCCGGCCCTGACACCGCCAGACAAGAGGGAGGAGCCACCATACCCCGAGCCCGGACCTGACACCGCCAGACAAGAGGGAGGAGCCACCATACCCCGAGCCCGGCCCTGACACCGCCAGACAAGAGGGAGGAGCCACCATACCCCAAGCCCGGCCCTAACACCGCCAGACAAGAGGGAGGAGGCACCATACCCCGAGCCCGGACCTGACACCGCCAGACAAGAGGGAGGAGCCACCATACCCCGAGCCCGGACCTGACACCGCCAGACAAGAGGGAGGAGCCATCATACCTCAAGCCCAGACCTGACACCGCCAGACAAGAGGGAGGAGCCACCATACCCCGAGCCCGGCCCTGACACCGCCAGACAAGAGGGAGGAGCCACCATACCCCGAGCCCGGACCTGACACCGGCCATCAACTACAACCACCAGCATCCACCCAGCACTACAGCAGCCTCACCAGTAATGGCTGATAACAGGGAGTAATAGATTGTACTCACCTGTCCTACAGTCTCCTCCCCCAGTAATGGCTGATAACAGGGAATAATAGATTGTACTCACCTGTCCTACATTATCCTGCCATAGTAATGGCTGATAACAGGGAGAAATGGATTGTACTCACCTGTCCTACAGTCTCCTCTCCCAGTAATGGCTGATAACAGGGAGTAACAGATTGTACTCACTTGTCCTATAGTCTCCTCCCCCAGTAATGGCTGATAACAGGGAGTAACAGATTGTAGTCACCTGTCCTACAGGTCTCCTCCCCCAGTAATGGCTGATAACAGAGAGTAAAATAGATTGTAGTCACCTGTCCTACAGGTCTCCTCTCCCAGTAATGGCTGATAACAGAGAGTAATAGATTCTAGTCACCTGTCCTACAGTCTCTGCCCCCTGTAATGGCTGATAACAGGGAGAAATGGATTGTACTCACCTGTCCTACAGTCTCCTCTCCCATAAATGGCTGATAACAGGGAGTAATAGATTGTAGTCACCTGTCCTACATTATCCTGCCATAGTAATGGCTGATAACAGGGAGTAATGGATTGTATTCACCTGTCCTACAGTCTCCTCCCCCAGTAATGGCTGATAACAGAGAGTAAAATAGATTGTAGTCACCTGTCCTACAGGTCTCCTCTCCCAGTACTGGCTGATAACAGGGAGTAATAGATTGTAGTCACCTGTCCTACAGTCTCCTCCCCCAGTAATGGCTGATAACAGGGAGTAACAGATTGTAGTCACCTGTCCTACAGTCTCCTCCCCCAGTAATGGCTGATAACAGAGAGTAAAATAGATTGTAGTCACCTGTCCTACAGGTCTCCTCTCCCAGTACTGGCTGATAGCAGGGAGTAATAGATTCTAGTCACCTGTCCTACAGTCTCTGCCCCCTGTAATGGCTGATAACAGGGAGTAATAGATTGTACTCACTTGTCCTCTAGTCTCCTCCCCCAGTAATGGCTGATAACAGGGAGTAATAGATTGTAGTCACCTGTCCTACATTATCCTGCCATAGTAATGGCTGATAACAGGGAGTAATAGATTGTACTCACTTGTCCTCTAGTCTCCTCCCCCAGTAATTGCTGATAACAGAGAGTAATAGATTGTACTCACCTGTCCTACAGTCTCCGCCCCCTGTAATGGCTGATAACAGGGAGTAATGGATTGTAGTCACCTGTCCTACAGTCTCCTCCCCCAGTAATGGCTGATAACAGGGAGTAACAGATTGTAGTCACCTGTCCTACAGTCTCCTCTCCCAGTAATGGCTGATAACAGGGAGTAATAGATTGTAGTCACCTGTCCTACATTATCCTGCCATAGTAATGGCTGATAACAGGGAGTAATAGATTGTACTCACTTGTCCCACAGTCTCCTCCCCCAGTAATGGCTGATAACAGAGAGTAAAATAGATTGTACTCACCTGTCCTACAGTCTCCTCCCCCAGTAATGGCTGATAACAGGGAGTAACAGATTGTAGTCACCTGTCCTACAGGTCTCCTCCCCCAGTAATGGCTGATAACAGAGAGTAAAATAGATTGTAGTCACCTGTCCTACAGGTCTCCTCTCCCAGTAATGGCTGATAACAGAGAGTAATAGATTCTAGTCACCTGTCCTACAGTCTCTGCCCCCTGTAACGGCTGATAACAGGGAGAAATGGATTGTACTCACCTGTCCTACAGTCTCCTCTCCCATAAATGGCTGATAACAGGGAGTAATAGATTGTAGTCACCTGTCCTACATTATCCTGCCATAGTAATGGCTGATAACAGGGAGTAATAGATTGTACTCACCTGTCCTACAGTTTCCTCCCCTGGTAATGGCTGATAACAGAGAGCAATAGATGCTAGTCACCTGTCCCACAGTCTCCTCCCCAGTAATGGCTGATAACAGAGAGTAATGGATTGTATTCACCTGTCCTACAGTCTCCTCCCCCAGTAATGGCTGATAACAGAGAGTAAAATAGATTGTAGTCACCTGTCCTACAGGTCTCCTCTCCCAGTACTGGCTGATAACAGGGAGTAATAGATTGTAGTCACCTGTCCTACAGTCTCCTCCCCCAGTAATGGCTGATAACAGGGAGTAACAGATTGTAGTCACCTGTCCTACAGTCTCCTCTACCAGTAATGGCTGATAACAGGGAGTAATAGATTGTAGTCACCTGTCCTACATTATCCTGCCATAGTAATGGCTGATAACAGGGAGTAATAGATTGTACTCACTTGTCCTATAGTCTCCTCCCCCAGTAATGGCTGATAACAGAGAGTAATAGATTGTACTCACCTGTCCTACAGTCTCCGCCCCCTGTAATGGCTGATAACAGGGAGTAATGGATTGTATTCACCTGTCCTACAGTCTCCTCCCCCAGTAATGGCTGATAACAGAGAGTAAAATAGATTGTAGTCACCTGTCCTACAGTCTCCTCCCCCAGTAATGGCTGATAACAGAGAGTAAAATAGATTGTACTCACCTGTCCTACAGTCTCCGCCCCCTGTAATGGCTGATAACAGGGAGTAATGGATTGTATTCACCTGTCCTACAGTCTCCTCCCCCAGTAATGGCTGATAACAGAGAGTAAAATAGATTGTAGTCACCTGTCCTACAGGTCTCCTCTCCCAGTAATAGCTGATAACAGGGAATAATAGATTGTACTCACCTGTCCTACAGTCTCCTCCCCCAGTAATGGCTGATAATAGGGAGTAATAGATTGTAGTCACCTGTCCTACATTATCCTGCCATAGTAATGGCTGATAACAGGGAGTAAAATAGATTGTAGTCACCTGTCCTACAGTCTCCTCTCCTAGTAATGGCTGATAACAGGGAGTAATAGCTTGTACTCACCTGTCCCACAGTCTCCTCCCCCAGTGATGGCTGATAACAGAGAGTAAAATAGATTGTACTCACCTGTCCTACAGTCTCCTCTCCCAGTAATGGCTGATAACAGGGAGTAATAGATTGTACTCACCTGTCTTATGGTGTTCCTGGTTGCACACAGTTGGGGGGATGGTGTTCTTAGTTGCACACAGTTGGGGGGACGCTGTTTGTGGTTGCACACAGTTGGGAGGATGCTGTTCCTGGTTGCACACAGGTGAGGGGACGCTGTTCGTGGTTGCACACAGTTGGGGGGACGGTGTTCTTGGTTGCACACAGTTGGGGGGACGCTGTTTGTGGTTGCACACAGTTGGGAGGATGCTGTTCCTGGTTGCACACAGGTGAGGGGACGCTGTTCGTGGTTGCACTCAGGTGAGGGGACGCTGTTCTTGGTTGCGTACAGTTGGGGAGACGGTGTTCCTGGTTGCACACAGGTGAGGGGACGGTGTTCCTGGTTGCACACAGTTGGGGGGACGGTGTTCCTTGTTGCACACAGTTGGGAGGACGGTGTTCCTGGTTGCACACAGGTGAGGGGACGCTGTTCCCGGTTGCACACAGTTGGGGGGACGGTGTTCCTTGTTGCACACAGTTGGGAGGACGCTGTTCCCGGTTGCACACAGGTGAGGGGACGCTGTTCCCGGTTGCACACAGTTGGGGGGCGCTGTTCCTGGTTGCGCACAGTTGGGGGGACGCTGTTCCCGGTTGCGCACAGTTGGGGGGACGCTGTTCCCGGTTGCGCACAGTTGGGGGACGCTGTTCCTGGTTGCACACAGGTGAGGGGACGCTGTTCCCGGTTGCACACAGGTGAGGGGACGCTGTTCCCGGTTGCACACAGTTGGGGGGACGCTGTTCCCGGTTGCGCACAGTTGGGGGACGCTGTTCCTGGTTGCACACAGGTGAGGGGACGCTGTTCCCGGTTGCACACAGTTGGGGGGACGCTGTTCCCGGTTGCACACAGTTGGGGGGACGCTGTTCCCGGTTGCACACAGTTGGGGGGACGCTGTTCCCGGTTGCGCACAGTTGGGGGACGCTGTTCCCGGTTGCACACAGGTGAGGGGACGCTGTTCGTGGTTGCACACAGTTGGGGGGACGGTGTTCTTGGTTGCACACAGTTGGGGGGACGCTGTTTGTGGTTGCACACAGTTGGGAGGATGCTGTTCCTGGTTGCACACAGGTGAGGGGACGCTGTTCGTGGTTGCACTCAGGTGAGGGGACGCTGTTCTTGGTTGCGTACAGTTGGGGAGACGGTGTTCCTGGTTGCACACAGGTGAGGGGACGGTGTTCCTGGTTGCACACAGTTGGGGGGACGGTGTTCCTTGTTGCACACAGTTGGGAGGACGGTGTTCCTGGTTGCACACAGGTGAGGGGACGCTGTTCCCGGTTGCACACAGTTGGGGGGACGGTGTTCCTTGTTGCACACAGTTGGGAGGACGCTGTTCCCGGTTGCACACAGGTGAGGGGACGCTGTTCCCGGTTGCACACAGTTGGGGGGCGCTGTTCCTGGTTGCGCACAGTTGGGGGGACGCTGTTCCCGGTTGCGCACAGTTGGGGGGACGCTGTTCCCGGTTGCGCACAGTTGGGGGACGCTGTTCCTGGTTGCACACAGGTGAGGGGACGCTGTTCCCGGTTGCACACAGTTGGGGGGACGCTGTTCCCGGTTGCGCACAGTTGGGGGACGCTGTTCCTGGTTGCACACAGGTGAGGGGACGCTGTTCCCGGTTGCACACAGTTGGGGGGACGCTGTTCCCGGTTGCACACAGTTGGGGGGACGCTGTTCCCGGTTGCACACAGTTGGGGGGACGCTGTTCCCGGTTGCGCACAGTTGGGGGACGCTGTTCCCGGTTGCACACAGGTGAGGGGACGCTGTTCCCGGTTGCACACAGTTGGGGGGACGCTGTTCCCGGTTGCACACAGGTGAGGGGACGCTGTTCCCGGTTGCACACAGGTGAGGGGACGCTGTTCCTGGTTGCACACATTTGGGGGGACAGTGTTCCTGGTTGCACACAGTTGGGGGGCGCTGTTCCCGGTTGCACACAGGTGAGGGGACGCTGTTCCCGGTTGCACAGGCAGGCCGGGCAGAGGGTGCAGCGGGGGAGGAGGAGTGCAGCTGAGGAATGTCTCTCTGCCCCCGGGTGGAGCTTTCATGTTTTCTCTTCCTGAAGTTTAGAGAAGGAAAAAGACCTAAGCCGAAGAGCGAGAGACAGAGCGAGCGTCAGCTCCGCAGCCAAGGTAGGACCGGGGCAGTGCTGTACTGACGGTGTACTCCGCTGTGTGTGGACGGGGTGACGGTGTACTCCGCTGTGTGTGGACGGGGTGACGGTGTACTCCGCTGTGTGTGGACGGGGTGACGGTGTACTCCGCTGTGTGTGGACGAGGTGACGGTGTACTCCGCTGTGTATGGACGGGGTGACGGTGTACTCCGCTGTGTGTGGACGGGGTGACGGTGTACTCCGCTGTGTGTGGACGGGGTGACGGTGTACTCCGCTGTGTATGGACGAGGTGACGGTGTACTCCGCTGTGTGTGGACGGGGTGACGGTGTACTCCGCTGTGTATGGACGGGGTGACGGTGTACTCCGCTGTGTATGGACGGGGTGACGGTGTACTCCGCTGTGTATGGACGGGGTGACGGTGTACTCCGCTGTGTGTGGACGGGGTGACGGTGTACTCCGCTGTGTGTGGACGGGGTGACGGTGTACTCCGCTGTGTATGGACGGGGTGACGGTGTACTCCGCTGTGTGTGGACGGGGTGACGGTGTACTCCGCTGTGTGTGGACGGGGTGACGGTGTACTCCGCTGTGTGTGGACGGGGTGACGGTGTACTCCGCTGTGTGTGGACGAGGTGACGGTGTACTCCGCTGTGTATGGACGGGGTGACGGTGTACTCCGCTGTGTATGGACGGGGTGACGGTGTACTCCGCTGTGTGTGGACGGGGTGACGGTGTACTCCGCTGTGTGTGGACGGGGTGACGGTGTACTCCGCTGTGTGTGGACGGGGTGACGGTGTACTCCGCTGTGTGTGGACGGGGTGAAGGTGTACTCCGCTGTGTGTGGACGGGGTGACGGTGTACTCCGCTGTGTGTGGACGGGGTGACGGTGTACTCCGCTGTGTGTGGACGGGGTGACGGTGTACTCCGCTGTGTGTGGACGGGGTGAAGGTGTACTCCGCTGTGTGTGGACGGGGTGACGGTGTACTCCGCTGTGTGTGGACGGGGTGACGGTGTACTCCGCTGTGTGTGGACGGGGTGACGGTGTACTCCGCTGTGTGTGGACGGGGTGACGGTGTACTCCGCTGTGTGTGGACGGGGTGACGGTGTACTCCGCTGTGTGTGGACGAGGTGACGGTGTACTCCGCTGTGTATGGACGGGGTGACGGTGTACTCCGCTGTGTATGGACGGGGTGACGGTGTACTCCGCTGTGTGTGGACGGGGTGAAGGTGTACTCCGCTGTGTGTGGACGGGGTGACGGTGTACTCCGCTGTGTGTGGACGGGGTGACGGTGTACTCCGCTGTGTGTGGACGGGGTGACGGTGTACTCCGCTGTGTGTGGACGGGGTGACGGTGTACTCCGCTGTGTGTGGACGGGGTGAAGGTGTACTCCGCTGTGTGTGGACGGGGTGACGGTGTACTCCGCTGTGTGTGGACGGGGTGACGGTGTACTCCGCTGTGTGTGGACGGGGTGACGGTGTACTCCGCTGTGTGTGGACGGGGTGACGGTGTACTCCGCTGTGTGTGGACGGGGTGACGGTGTACTGTAGCTGTGGGGTCCCCCGTCCTGTGTGGCTGTGGGGTCCTCGTCCTGTGTGGCTGGGGGGTCCCCCGTCCTGTGTGGCTGGGGGGTCCCCCGTCCTGTGTGGCTGGGGGGTCCCCCGTCCTGTGTGGCTGGGGGGGTCCCCCGTCCTGTGTGGCTGGGGGGTCCCCCGTCCTGTGTGGCTGGGGGGTCCCCCGTCCTGTGTGGCTGTCACGCCCAGGCAGGGAGGGGTGACTGGTGCGCCCCTCTGTGGTTTGGGATCGCGGCCTCCGCCATGATTGACACTGATCCCCGACGCTCATTGTGTGCAGATATCAGGGCTGGGAGCAGCTGCTCTCTGTTATCAGCTGTGTATGTCCCATATCTCCAGTATCGGCCGCTCCTGGAATTCAGGTGCGCTGCCCCTTTAATAGTGTAGCCATGCTTTCTCCAGTCAGTGCACGGGCTGTGAAGTGCCGGCCCCCGAGGAGCGGACCATACCATGTGACTGGGGGAGTCGGGATTACAGATGTCAGGGGGGATTTATCAACAATTCTAATAATAATAACAGCGTCTCCCGGAGGATGAATCCTGCAGTGATGTCCACAGCTGCAGGTCTGTTACAATGTGTCAGTGAAGACAGATCGGCCCAATCCTCCCTGTATAGATGATCTCTCCGTCTCATCATTGTGTCCGGTGTCGTCTGCCCCATAGGGGGCAGCACGGAGGGGCGAGGAGGCGTGCACTGTATGTAGAGGGGACGCCCCCGAGGGGTGGAGGGGTCCGCCTTCCTGCTGCCCCCTCTGTACAAGACATACTCAAGTTGCCTTTATTTTGTGGGGATGTATGGGGCGGCGGAGGCATACACGGCGGGGGCGTGCAGGGGTATATATGGCAGAGGTGTATGGGAGGCGGGAGTGTACATATAGTAGGGTGTATACAGAGGCGGGGGTGATGTGTATAGGGGTACATACAGTCATATGAAAAAGTTTGGGCACCCCTATTAATGTTACCTTTTTTCTTTATAATAATTTGGGTTTTTGCTATTTCAGTTTCATACATCTAATAACTGATGGACTGAGGAATATTTCTGGATTGAAATGAGGTTTATTTTACTAACAGAAAATGTGCAATCCGCATTTAAACAAAATTTGACTGGTGCAAAAGTATGGGCACCTCAACATAAAAGTGACATTAATATTTTGTAGATCCTCCTTTTGCAGAAATCTCAGCCTCTAGTCGCCTCCTGTAGCTGTTAATGAGTTCCTGGATCCTGGATGAAGATATATTTGACCATTCCTGTTACAAAACAATTCCAGGTCAGTTAAGTTTGATGGTCGCCGAGCATGGACAGCCGCTTCACATCATCCCACAGATTTTCAATGATATTCAGGTCTGGGGACTGGGATGGCCATTCCAGAACATTGTAATTGTTCCTCTACATGAATGCCTGAGTGGATTTGGAGCGGTGTTTTGGATCATTGTCTTGCTGAAATATCCATCCCCTGCGTAACTTCAACTTCGTCACTGATTCTTGCACATTATTGTCAAGAATCTGCTGATACTGAATGGAATCCATGAGACCCTCAACTTTAACAAGATTCCCGGTGCCGGCATTGGCCACACAACCCCAAAGCATGATGGAACCTCCACCAAATTTTACTGTGGGTAGCAAGTGCTTTTCTTGGAATGCCGTGTTTTTTTGCCTCCATGCATAACGCCTTTTTGTATGACCAAACAACTCAATCTTTGTTTGATCAGTCCACAAGACCTTCTTCCACAATGTAACTGGCTTGTCCAAATGTGCTTTTGCATACCTCAGGCGACTCTGTTTGTGGCGTGCTTGCAGAAACGGCTTCTTTCGCATCACTCTCCCATACAGCTTCTCCTTGTGCAACGTGCGCTGTATTGTTGACCGATGCACATTGACACCATCTGCAGCAAGATGATGCTGCAGGTCTTTGGAGGTGGTCTGTGGATTGTCCTTGACTGTTCTCACCATTCTTCTTCTCTGCCTTTCTGATATTTTTCTTGGCCTGCCACTTCTGGGCTTAACAAGAACTGTACCTGTGTTCTTCCATTTCCTTACTATGTTCCTCACAGTGGAAACTGACAGTGTAAATCTCTGAGACAACTTTTTGTACCTTCCCCTGAACAACTATGTGGAATAATCTTTGTTTTCAGATCATTTGAGAGTTATTTTGAGGAGCCCATGATGCCACTCTTCATAGGAGATTCAAATAGGAGAACAACTTGCAAGTGGCCACCTTAAATACCTTTTCTCATGATTGGATACACCTGCCTATGAAGGTCAAAGCTCAATGAGGTTACAAAACCAATTTAGTGCTTTAGTAAGTCAGTAAAAAGTAGTTAGGAGTGTTCAAATCAAGAAATTGATAAGGGTGCCCATACTTTTGCACCGGTCACATTTTGTATAAATGCGGATTGCACATTTTCTGTTAGTACAATAAACCTCATTTCAATCCAGAAATATTCCTCAGTCCATCAGTTATTAGATATATGACACTGAAATAGCAAAAACCCAAATTGTTATAAAGAAAAAAGGTTAACATTAATAGGGGTGCACAAACTTTTTCATATGACTGTATAGTGGGGTGTATACGGAGGCGGGGGGGATATGTATGAGGGTACATATTGTGGGGTGTATACGGAGGCGGGGGTGAGGTGTATGGGGGTACATATTGGGGGGTGTATACGGAGGCGGGGGTGAGGTGTATGGGGGTACATATAGTGGGGTGTATACGGAGGCGGGGGTGATGTGTATGGGGGTACATATTGGGGGGTGTATACGGAGGCGGGGGTGAGGTGTATGGGGGTACATATTGGGGGGTGTATACGGAGGCGGGGGTGAGGTGTATGGGGGTACATATTGTGGGGTGTATACGGAGGCGGGGGTGAGGTGTATGGGGGTACATATTGTGGGGTGTATACGGAGGCGGGGTAATGTGTATGGGGGTACATATTGTGGGGTGTATACGGAGGCGGGGGTGAGGTGTATGGGGGTACATATTGGGGGGTGTATATGGAGGCGGGGGTGAGGTGTATGGGGGTACATATTGTGGGGTGTATACGGAGGCGGGGGTAATGTGTATGGGGGTACATATTGTGGGGTGTATACGGAGGCGGGGGTGAGGTGTATGGGGGTACATATTGTGGGGTGTATACAGAGGCGGGGGTGAGGTGTATGGGGGTACATATAGTGGGGTGTATACGCAGGCGGAGGTGAGGTGTATGGGGGTACATATTGTGGGGTGTATACGGAGGCGGGGGTGAGGTGTATGGGGGTACATATTGGGGGGTGTATACGGAGGCGGGGGTGATGTGTTTGGGGGTACATATAGTGGGGTGTATACGCAGGCGGAGGTGAGGTGTATGGGGGTACATATTGTGGGGTGTATACGGAGGCGGGGGTGATGTGTATGGGGGTACATATTGTGGGGTGTATACGGAGGCGGGGGTGATGTGTATGGGGGTACATATTGTGGGGTGTATACGGAGGCGGGGGTGAGGTGTATGGGGGTACATATTGTGGGGTGTATACGGAGGCGGGGGTAATGTGTATGGGGGTAGATATAGTGGGGTGTATACGGAGGCGGGGGTGAGGTGTATGGGGGTAGATATAGTGGGGTGTATACGGAGGCAGGGGTGATGTGTATGGGGGTAGATATAGTGGGGTGTATACGGAGGCGGGGGGGATATGTATGGGGGTAGATATAGTGGGGTGTATACGCAGGCGGAGGTGAGGTGTATGGGGGTACATATTGTGGGGTGTATACGGAGGCGGGGGTGATGTGTATGGGGGTAGATATAGTGGGGTGTATACGGAGGCGGGGGTGAGGTGTATGGGGGTAGATATAGTGGGGTGTATACGCAGGCGGAGGTGAGGTGTATGGGGGTACATATTGTGGGGTGTATACGGAGGCGGGGGTGATGTGTATGGGGGTAGATATAGTGGGGTGTATACGGAGACGGGGGTGATGTGTATGGGGGTACATATTGTGGGGTGTATACGGAGGCGGGGGTGAGGTGTATGGGGGTACATATTGGGGGGTGTATACGGAGGCGGGGGTGAGGTGTATGGGGGTACATATTGGGGGGTGTATACGGAGGCGGGGGTGAGGTGTATGGGGGTACATATTGGGGGGTGTATACGGAGGCGGGGGTGAGGTGTATGGGGGTAGATATAGTGGGGTGTATACGGAGGCGGGGGTGAGGTGTATGGGGGTACATATTGGGGGGTGTATACGGAGGCGGGGGTGATGTGTATGGGGGTACATATTGGGGGGTGTATACGGAGGCGGGGGTGAGGTGTATGGGGGTACATATTGGGGGGTGTATACGGAGGCGGGGGTGAGGTGTATGGGGGTACATATTATGGGTTGTATACGGAGGCGGGGGTGAGGTGTATGGGGGTAGATATAGTGGGGTGTATACGGAGGCGGGGGTGAGGTGTATGGGGGTAGATATAGTGGGGTGTATACGCAGGCGGAGGTGAGGTGTATGGGGGTACATATTGTGGGGTGTATACGGAGGCGGGGGTGATGTGTATGGGGGTAGATATAGTGGGGTGTATACGGAGGCGGGGGTGATGTGTATGGGGGTACATATTGGGGGGTGTATACGGAGGCGGGGGTGAGGTGTATGGGGGTACATATTGGGGGGTGTATACGGAGGCGGGGGTGATGTGTATGGGGGTACATATTGGGGGGTGTATACGGAGGCGGGGGTGAGGTGTATGGGGGTACATATTGGGGGGTGTATACGGAGGCGGGGGTGAGGTGTATGGGGGTACATATTGGGGGGTGTATACGGAGGCGGGGGTGATGTGTATGGGGGTAGATATAGTGGGGTGTATACGGATGAGGGTTATAGTCGGCTCCTGCTCACTGTCCTAAAACTGTGTTCATCCTGAGCTCCCTGGTTCGTGCACACATTGTCAGTGCCGGGCATGCTGTGAGTTGTAGTTCCCCGGCTGTGGCTTTCTTTGTTTATTAGCGCAGTTATTTTTGGCCGCGGCGCGCTGTGATTTGGGACAGATTTAGCTGTGGTTTATGGAGGGAGGATTTGGCTCCACGTTCAGCCGGCGTCCTCTCAGCAAGATGGATGGAGGGGCTGCGGTGCTCATCCTGCTCCTCCTGCTTCATGTATAGATGCCAGCAGTGGTGGTCCGGGCTCCTCAGCAGGATGGATGGAGGGGCTGCGGTGCTCATCCTGCTCCTCCTGCTTCATGTATAGATGCCAGCAGTGGCGGTCTGGGCTCCTCAGCAGGATGGATGGAGGGGCTGCGGTGCTCATCCTGCTCCTCCTGCTTCATGTATAGATGCCAGCAGTGGTGGTCCGGGCTCCTCAGCAGGATGGATGGAGGGGCTGCGGTGCTCATCCTGCTCCTCCTGCTTCATGTATAGATACCAGCAGTGGTGGTCCGGGCTCCTCAGCAGGATGGATGGAGGGACTGCGGTGCTCATCCTGCTCCTCCTGCTTCATGTATAGATGCCAGCAGTGGTGGTCTGGGCTCCTCAGCAGGATGGAGGGGCTGCGGTGCTCATCCTGGTCCTCCTGCTTCATGTATAGATGCCAGCAGTGGTGGTCCGGGCTCCTCAGCAGGATGGAGGGGCTGCGGTGCTCATCCTGCTCCTCCTGCTTCATGTATAGATGCCAGCAGTGGTGGTCCGGGCTCCTCAGCAGGATGGATGGAGGGGCTGCGGTGCTCATCCTGCTCCTTTTGCTTCATGTATAGATGCCAGCAGTGGTGGTCCGGGCTCCTCAGCAGGATGGATGGAGGGGCTGCGGTGCTCATCCTGCTCCTCCTGCTTCATGTATAGATGCCAGCAGTGGTGGTCCGGGCTCCTCAGCAGGATGGATGGAGGGGCTGCGGTGCTCATCCTGCTCCTCCTGCTTCATGTATAGATGCCAGCAGTGGTGGTCCGGGCTCCTCAGCAGGATGGATGGAGGGGCTGCGGTGCTCATCCTGCTCCTCCTGCTTCATGTATAGATGCCAGCAGTGGTGGTCCGGGCTCCTCAGCAGGATGGATGGAGGGGCTGCGGTGCTCATCCTGCTCCTCCTGCTTCATGTATAGATGCCAGCAGTGGTGGTCCGGGCTCCTCAGCAGGATGGATGGAGGGGCTGCGGTGCTCATCCTGCTCCTCCTGCTTCATGTATAGATGCCAGCAGTGGTGGTCCGGGCTCCTCATCAGGATGGAGGGGCTGCGGTGCTCATCCTGAACCTCCTGCTTCATGTATAGATGCCAGCAGTGGTGGTCCGGGCTCCTCAGCAGGATGGATGGAGGGGCTGCGGTGCTCATCCTGAACCTCCTGCTTCATGTATAGATGCCAGCAGTGGCGGTGTGGGCTCCTCAGCAGGATGGATGGAGGGGCTGTGGTGCTCATCCTGCTCCTCCTGCTTCATGTATAGATGCCAGCAGTGGTGGTCCGGGCTCCTCAGCAGGATGGATGGAGGGGCTGCGGTGCTCATCCTGAACCTCCTGCTTCATGTATAGATGCCAGCAGTGGCGGTGTGGGCTCCTCAGC
The DNA here is from genome assembly GCF_048569485.1 of Anomaloglossus baeobatrachus. NCBI lineage: Eukaryota > Metazoa > Chordata > Amphibia > Anura > Aromobatidae > Anomaloglossus > Anomaloglossus baeobatrachus. Next base: position 12,113,000 of record NC_134358.1, on the reverse strand, counting down.
AGGATGGATGGAGGGGCTGTGGTGCTCATCCTGCTCCTCCTGCTTCATGTATAGATGCCAGCAGTGGTGGTCCGGGCTCCTCAGCAGGATGGATGGAGGGGCTGTGGTGCTCATCCTGCTCCTCCTGCTTCATGTATAGATGCCAGCAGTGGTGGTCCGGGCTCCTCAGCAGGATGGATGGAGGGGCTGCGGTGCTCATCCTGCTCCTCCTGCTTCATGTATAGATGCCAGCAGTGGTGGTCCGGGCTCCTCAGCAGGATGGAGGGGCTGCGGTGCTCATCCTGAACCTCCTGCTTCATGTATAGATGCCAGCAGTGGTGGTCCGGGCTCCTCAGCAGGATGGATGGAGGGGCTGCGGTGCTCATCCTGCTCCTCCTGCTTCATGTATAGATGCCAGCAGTGGCGGTGTGGGCTCCTCAGCAGGATGGATGGAGGGGCTGTGGTGCTCATCCTGCTCCTCCTGCTTCATGTATAGATGCCAGCAGTGGTGGTCCGGGCTCCTCAGCAGGATGGATGGAGGGGTTGCGGTGCTCATCCTGAGCCTCCTGCTTCATGTATAGATGCCAGCAGTGGTGGTCCGGGCTCCTCAGCAGGATGGATGGAGGGGCTGTGGTGCTCATCCTGCTCCTCCTGCTTCATGTATAGATGCCAGCAGTGGTGGTCCGGGCTCCTCAGCAGGATGGATGGAGGGGTTGCGGTGCTCATCCTGAGCCTCCTGCTTCATGTATAGATGCCAGCAGTGGTGGTCCGGGCTCCTCAGCAGGATGGATGGAGGGGCTGCGGTGCTCATCCTGATCCTCCTGCTTCATGTATAGATGCCAGCAGTGGTGGTCCGGGCTCCTCAGCAGGATGGATGGAGGGGTTGCGGTGCTCATCCTGAGCCTCCTGCTTCATGTATAGATGCCAGCAGTGGTGGTCCGGGCTCCTCAGCAGGATGGATGGAGGGGCTGCGGTGCTCATCCTGCTCCTCCTGCTTCATGTATAGATACCAGCAGTGGTGGTCTGGGCTCCTCAGCAGGATGGAGGGGCTGCGGTGCTCATCCTGCTCCTCCTGCTTCATGTATAGATGCCAGCAGTGGTGGTTCGGGCTCCTCAGCAGGATGGATGGAGGGACTGCGGTGCTCATCCTGCTCCTCCTGCTTCATGTATAGATGCCAGCAGTGGTGGTTCGGGCTCCTCAGCAGGATGGATGGAGGGACTGCGGTGCTCATCCTGCTCCTCCTGCTTCATGTATAGATACCAGCAGTGGTGGTCTGGGCTCCTCAGCAGGATGGAGGGGCTGCGGTGCTCATCCTGAGCCTCCTGCTTCATGTATAGATGCCAGCAGTGGTGGTCCGGGCTCCTCAGCAGGATGGATGGAGGGGCTGCGGTGCTCATCCTGCTCCTCCTGCTTCATGTATAGATACCAGCAGTGGTGGTCTGGGCTCCTCAGCAGGATGGAGGGGCTGCGGTGCTCATCCTGAGCCTCCTGCTTCATGTATAGATGCCAGCAGTGGTGGTCCGGACTCCTCAGCAGGATGGATGGAGGGGCTGCGGTGCTCATCCTGCTCCTCCTGCTTCATGTATAGATACCAGCAGTGGTGGTCTGGGCTCCTCAGCAGGATGGAGGGGCTGCGGTGCTCATCCTGCTCCTCCTGCTTCATGTATAGATACCAGCAGTGGTGGTCTGGGCTCCTCAGCAGGATGGAGGGGCTGCGGTGCTCATCCTGCTCCTCCTGCTTCATGTATAGATGCCAGCAGTGGTGGTTCGGGCTCCTCAGCAGGATGGATGGAGGGACTGCGGTGCTCATCCTGCTCCTCCTGCTTCATGTATAGATACCAGCAGTGGTGGTCTGGGCTCCTCAGCAGGATGGAGGGGCTGCGGTGCTCATCCTGAGCCTCCTGCTTCATGTATAGATGCCAGCAGTGGTGGTCCGGGCTCCTCAGCAGGATGGATGGAGGGGCTGCGGTGCTCATCCTGCTCCTCCTGCTTCATGTATAGATACCAGCAGTGGTGGTCTGGGCTCCTCAGCAGGATGGAGGGGCTGCGGTGCTCATCCTGAGCCTCCTGCTTCATGTATAGATGCCAGCAGTGGTGGTCCGGGCTCCTCAGCAGGATGGAGGGGCTGCGGTGCTCATCCTGAGCCTCCTGCTTCATGTATAGATGCCAGCAGTGGTGGTCCGGACTCCTCAGCAGGATGGATGGAGGGGCTGTGGTGCTCATCCTGCTCCTCCTGCTTCATGTATAGATACCAGCAGTGGTGGTCCGGGCTCCTCAGCAGGATGGAGGGGCTGCGGTGCTCATCCTGAGCCTCCTGCTTCATGTATAGATGCCAGCAGTGGTGGTCTGGGCTCCTCAGCAGGATGGAGGGGCTGCGGTGCTCATCCTGAACCTCCTGCTTCATGTATAGATGCCAGCAGTGGTGGTCTGGGCTCCTCAGCAGGATGGAGGGGCTGCGGTGCTCATCCTGCTCCATGTATAGATGCCAGCAGTGGTGGTCCGGGCTCCTCAGCAGGATGGATGGAGGGGCTGCAGTGCTCATCCTGCTCCTCCTGCTTCATGTATAGATACCAGCAGTGGCGGTCTGGGCTCCTCAGCAGGATGGAGGGGCTGCGGTGCTCATCCTGAACCTCTTGCTTCATGTATAGATGCCAGCAGTGGTGGTCCGGGCTCCTCAGCAGGATGGAGGGGCTGCGGTGCTCATCCTGAACCTCCTGCTTCATGTATAGATGCCAGCAGTGGTGGTTCGGGCTCCTCAGCAGGATGGAGGGGCTGCGGTGCTCATCCTGCTCCTCCTGCTTCGTGTATAGATGCCAGCAGTGGTGGTCTGGGCTCCTCAGCAGGATGGATGGAGGGGCTGCGGTGCTCATCCTGATCCTCCTGCTTCATGTATAGATGCCAGCAGTGGTGGTCCGGGCTCCTCAGCAGGATGGAGGGGCTGCGGTGCTCATCCTGAACCTCCTGCTTCATGTATAGATGCCAGCAGTGGTGGTTCGGGCTCCTCAGCAGGATGGAGGGGCTGCGGTGCTCATCCTGCTCCTCCTGCTTCATGTATAGATGCCAGCAGTGGTGGTCCGGGCTCCTCAGCAGGATGGATGGAGGGGCTGCGGTGCTCATCCTGAACCTCCTGCTTCATGTATAGATGCCAGCAGTGGTGGTTCGGGCTCCTCAGCAGGATGGAGGGGCTGCGGTGCTCATCCTGCTCCTCCTGCTTCATGTATAGATGCCAGCAGTGGTGGTCCGGGCTCCTCAGCAGGATGGATGGAGGGGTTGCGGTGCTCATCCTGAACCTCCTGCTTCATGTATAGATGCCAGCAGTGGTGGTCCCGGGCTCCTCAGCAGGTTGGAGGGGCTGCGGTGCTCATCCTGCTCCTCCTGCTTCATGTATAGATGCCAGCAGTGGTGGTCCGGGCTCCTCAGCAGGATGGAGGGGGCTGCGGTGCTCATCCTGCTCATCCTGCTTCATGTATAGATGCCAGCAGTGGTGGTCCGGGCTCCTCAGCAGGATGGAGGGGCTGCGGTGCTCATCCTGCTCCTCCTGCTTCATGAGTAGACCCTGCGCCGCTCGTCTTTAGCTATTTATGGCGCTGTACGATGAGGAATGTTCCAGAGTTCACATTTATTGAGCTTTTTTCTACATTTATGATCCCTCTTCTGCGACGTTCTCCGGTCTCCGCGGTCGGGAGTTCTGCTCCTGGCAGTGACTGCGGCCTCCACCATGCCGGATGTGAGGAGCGCTGCTGATATTCCTGTCATGTCAGTAATTACAGGTAATTAATCCACGCGCTAATAAAACGTGAGTGGAAGATTCCACAGCTGCTGAACACCCGTGCTGTATACTGGGCTCCCCCGTGCTGTATACTGGGCTCCCCCGTGCTGTATACTGGGCTCCCCCGTGCTGTATACCGGGCTCCTGTGCTGTATACCGGGCTCCCCCGCGCTGTATACTGGGCTCCCCCCGCGCTGTATAGTGGGCTCCCCCGCGCTGTATAGTGGGCTCCTGTGCTGTATACTGGGCTCCCCCGTGCTGTATACTGGGCTCCCCCGTGCTGTATACTGGGCTCCCCCGCGCTGTATACTGGGCTCCTGTGCTGTATACTGGGCTCCCCCGCGCTGTATACTGGGCTCCCCCGCGCTGTATACTGGGCTCCCCCGCGCTGTATACTGGGCTCCCCCGCGCTGTATACTGGGCTCCCCCGCGCTGTATACTGGGCTCCCCCGCGCTGTATACTGGGCTCCCCCGCGCTGTATACTGGGCTCCCCCGCGCTGTATACTGGGCTCCCCCGCGCTGTATACTGGGCTCCCCCGCGCTGTATACTGGGCTCCCCCGCGCTGTATACTGGGCTCCCCCGCGCTGTATACTGGGCTCCCCCGCGCTGTATACTGGGCTCCCCCGCGCTGTATACTGGGCTCCCCCGCGCTGTATACTGGGCTCCCCCGCGCTGTATACTGGGCTCCCCCCGCGCTGTATACTGGGCTCCCCGCGCTGTATACTGGGCTCCCCCGCGCTGTATACTGGGCTCCCCCGCGCTGTATACTGGGCTCCCCCGCGCTGTATACTGGGCTCCCCCGCGCTGTATACTGGGCTCCCCCGCGCTGTATACTGGGCTCCCCCGCGCTGTATACTGGGCTCCCCCCGCGCTGTATACTGGGCTCCCCCGCGCTGTATACTGGGCTCCCCCCGCGCTGTATACTGGGCTCCCCCGCGCTGTATACTGGGCTCCCCCGCGCTGTATACTGGGCTCCCCCGCGCTGTATACTGGGCTCCCCCGCGCTGTATACTGGGCTCCCCCGCGCTGTATACTGGGCTCCCCCGCGCTGTATACTGGGCTCCCCCGCGCTGTATACTGGGCTCCCCCCGCGCTGTATACTGGGCTCCCCCGCGCTGTATACTGGGCTCCCCCGCGCTGTATACTGGGCTCCCCCGCGCTGTATACTGGGCTCCTGTGCTGTATACTGGGCTCCCCCGTGCTGTATACTGGGCTCCCCCGCGCTGTATACTGGGCTCCCCTGTGCTGTATACTGGGCTCCCCTGTGCTGTATACTGGGCTCCCCCGCGCTGTATACTGGGCTCCCCTGTGCTGTATACTGGGCTCCCCCGCGCTGTATACTGGGCTCCCCCGCGCTGTATACTGGGCTCCCCCGTGCTGTGTACTGGGCTCCCCCGCGCTGTATACTGGGCTCCCCCGTGCTGTATACTGGGCTCCCTGTGCTGTATACTGGGCTCCCCGCGCTGTATACTGGGCTCCCTCGCGCTGTATACTGGGCTCCCCCGCGCTGTATACTGGCTCCTGTGCTGTATACCTGGCTCCCCCGCGCTGTATACTGGGCTCCTGTGCTGTATACTGGGGCTCCTGTGCTGTATACTGGGCTCCCCCGTGCTGTATACTGGGCTCCCCCGCGCTGTATACTGGGCTCCTGTGCTGTATACCTGGCTCCCCCGCGCTGTATACTGGGCTCCTGTGCTGTATACTGGGCTCCTGTGCTGTATACCTGGCTCCCCCGCGCTGTATACTGGGCCCCCTGTGCTGTATACTGGGCTCCTGTGCTGTATACTGGGCTCCCCCGTGCTGTATACTGGGCTCCCCCGCGCTGTATACTGGGCTCCTGTGCTGTATACCTGGCTCCACCGCGCTGTATACCGGGGCTCCTGTGCTGTATACCGGGCTCCTGTGCTGTATACTGGGCTCCTGTGTCGACATTACTGTGTGTGACACTGTAATTCTCTGTACAATGAACCTGTTGCCCTTTTCCAGACCTCTGCTTGCTGCCAGTGAATGTGGATGCAGTGCCCTGTATACAGCTGCTCCTGCCCTCAGCTGAGGCTTTGTTACAATGTATCCGGTGAACACAATCCTCTGTGAGCGGATACATTGTAACAAACCGGGGGAGAGTGATCAGATCATCACCTGGACCGGACACAAGTGTAACAAAGCAACGGAGGAGGATGAGGAGGGGGAGGATGAGGAGGGGGGAGGATGAGGAGGGGGATGAGGAGGAGGAGGAGGAGGATGAGGAGGGGGGGGAGGATGAGGGAGGGGGGGAGGATGAGGGGGAGGATGAGGAGGGGGGGAGGATGAGGAGGGGGGGAGGATGAGGAGGGGGATGAGGAGGAGGAGGAGGAGGATGAGGAGGGGGGGGAGGATGAGGAGGGGGGGAGGATGAGGAGGAGGAGGAGGATGAGGGGGAGGATGAGGAGGGGGGGGAGAATGAGGAGGAGGAGGATGAGGGGGGAGGATGAGGAGGAGGAGGAGGATGAGGAGGGGGGGGAGGAAGAGGAGGGGGGGAAGGATGAGGAGGATGAGGAGGGGGAGGATGAGGAGGATGATCAGGAGGATGAGGAGGGGGAGGAGGATGAGGAGGGGGGGGGAGGATGAGGAGGGGGAGGATGAGATGAGGAGGGGGGGAGGATGAGGAGGGGGGGAGGATGAGGAGGGGGGAGGATGAGGATGAGGAGGGGGGGGAGGATGAGGAGGGGGGGGAGGATGAGGAGGAG